>NC_063188.1:39261374-39329606 GCF_023159225.1 Perognathus longimembris pacificus
TCTCCTCACTGAATGCATCAAATAGTCTTTTGAGTATAGATTGCAATGAGCAATTATGTTAGATTAAATTTTTGGCTATAAAGTTGTGTTTTGAGCTCTAAATGCTTGTGTTGGCTTTTTCAGTTACATTGCTGCGGTGTCACCAACTATAGGGATTGGAAAGATAGTAATTATTACACAGAAATAGGATTTCCCACGAGTTGCTGTAAAGTTGAAGACTGTTCACCACAAAAGGATGCAAATGAAGTAAACCATGAAGTAAGGAGACTTTTAGGATTCTCTATGTGATGATCTTTGAAGAATTGACTGAATACAAAGTTGTCTTTAATTTTTAATCATATTAATTTTAGTCACATAATCTGAAGGTGTTAGAGCAAGTAGAACTTGATTTCATACAACTAGCAAGGAGCACATTCAAATGTCTGCTCCAATACGTGGAAAGTGTATAGATTGAGAATTTATGAACAAGGACAGGTTTCAGTAAATGACAATCAAATACTAAAACTAATCTTCTTTTGAAGGTGTATGATCAAAGTATCTATTATTTTTATAAAGAAAACTACATATTTCTTGTGTTATATGTTTTCCCCTCCCATCAGGGCTGTTTTATAAAAGTGATGACGATTATAGAATCTGAAATGGGAGTTGTAGCTGGAATTTCCTTCGGAGTAGCTTGCTTTCAAGTAAGTTGTCTTATTTGTTGGGAGATGTTTCTTCATTCCTTTGGTAGGTATAAACTGAAAAAGTTTTAAGGCCTGAGGCTTTGCTTCAGGGGCCTGGGTAGTAAGAGCAATATAAGAGTAGTTACAGT
Source organism: Perognathus longimembris pacificus (assembly GCF_023159225.1). NCBI lineage: Eukaryota > Metazoa > Chordata > Mammalia > Rodentia > Heteromyidae > Perognathus > Perognathus longimembris. The sequence continues at coordinate 39,262,186 of NC_063188.1, forward strand.
TTCACAAAGCTCTCAGTTACCAGTCACAGTATAGAAATGGAGCGTTTGGACTTACTGGATTGATTTGATTTGTGATTATTTCGATTTTTCTTTAATCTTATGTTTTTTCACAGGTACACAGTGCTCTAAATTTCAATTTCTGTTGTCATGGCCAGTCCTAGAAGTCATTTTCTTTTTTTAAATTCAGTGCTGGGAGTCAAACCCAGGCCCCTCATGAATGTTTGGCAAGTCCTCTAACACTGCCAGACCCTCATGCCTACAAAATGTGGTTTAAGCAGTTTACTATGGGACCTGGAAACCCCTTATTTAGACAAAACATTAGATAGAAACCTTGAGTTTTTCTGAAATTAGTCACAGTTCTAAAACATTACTAGAGCTGCAACTGCCTGTTGATTTGCATATCATTTGAACCTATTAAAACTTATACAGTCCCCCATCCCAATGTTGTTCACTGTAGTGGGAAAACTGATTTGTCTCTAAATGGTTTTTTAGGGCATGTTATTTTATATTCAATATTATAGAAGACTATACAAGGTTAACCCAGCAACTAGATTATGTAGTAGCAATTATTTTCATCTGCACTAATACAATAGCCACTAGTCTCCTTTGAACATTATAAATATTAAATAAAACCATAGGTCCTTGGGAGCCTGTGAATGGAAGGATCAAAGTTCAAGTCCAGCTTGGTCAGAGAAAGTTCTAATGATCCCCTTTTAAATCATAGCTGGGAACAATGGTATGTACCTGTCCTCCCAAATTATATGAGAGACTGAGAATCAGAGGATTGTTGAGCCTGGTTAGCCTGGGTGAAAAGTCCACAAGATTATATCTTTGGGCTATGTGGTGGTGCCTACTTGTGATACCAATGACAACTGGAAGTCTAAAAGTAGGGGGATCATGGCCCAGAAAGAAAGCAAGACACTGTCCTAAAAATAACCAGTTGAAAAATATTGCATCAGCTCAGCAAGCATAAGCCCTAGAGTTCAAACCACTATTATTGTGAAGAAAAAAAAACAAAAAACTCTGTTGCTCGAGTCCCATTTAAAGTACTTAGCAGCCACATGAGGATAGTGAGGACTTTATTGGACAGCACATTTAGACCGTATCATTTTTGCATTGCTTTCCACTGCACTTACAGATGGAAAATTTACTTGCTAAGATGCTTATTCTAAGCCATAGTGTTATATTTTTTAGTAACTTAAGGTTTGTCCAAAACTCATAACTCCTGTTTTTTCCTTTCATGTTAACTGTGAAATGCTGAGTCACCATAGTAGTAAAACTTGTATCCTTGGAATTAATCTATTGCTGAGCTAATCTGCTGTTACAGAATATGAAACATCTAGAAACACTCGGGGAAGGAAATTAAAGAAAATTAGTGACTTACAAGTGATAGGAGAGTACATGTATTCTGAGGCCTTCAAGTAATTTTTTGGTATGTTTAATTTTGTTACTATTTTCTTTCTAGCTAATTGGAATCTTTTTGGCCTATTACCTTTCTCATGCTATAACAAATAACCAGTATGAGATAGTGTAATAAGAATTCAGACGGGGGCTTATTCATTTCCAACCTAAAGGTATGTTCATTTTGGTTAATGTTAATATTTAATCTAGCCTGTGCCTGTATGTATTCTAGTCTGATCTAGTACCATATTCAAATTTTGCTGGTGCTATGTAAGTACCAGAAAGGAATAACTTAGCTTGTCTATGCTTAGCTTATCTGCATTTCCCTGATTTACACACACCAGCCTAAAGATCCTAAGGGGTCCCATTTCTCATGTGTTTTGACTTAGAGTGAGGAGAAAAAATGGAGCTGTCTTTGTCCATGAGGTTCCCTGGTAAATAAGTACACTGTTCTTGGCCAATATTGGCATTTCCCTTAGTCTTTCCCTACTTTTCATTTGATACTGTGTGTGTGTGTGTGTGTGTGTGTGTGTGTGTGTGTGTGTGTATAAGGGGCTCTGGAGATTAAACCCAAAGCCTTAAGCATGCTAAGCAAGTATTGCACCTCATAAGTTACATAGGAAGTCACTCATCACAAGAGTGTTGCTCACTTAGAAACCATTTGGTGTAAACCAACTGCACAACTCTTGGAGGGAAAGAGAAAGGGGAGGGGGATGGGGGGATATGAGGGAGGAGGTAACAAGTAGAACAAGAAATGTACTCACTGCCTTTCATATGAATCTGTAACCCCTCTGTATCACACTTTGACAATTAAAAAAAAAGGCTGAAGATAGTGTGGGGGAGAGGGGTGAGGAAGAGTGTTGCTTTCTTGGTAGAATGATGTTTTTGTTAGATCATTTTATGTTATAAATTCATCTCACCTAACTGAGAATCTAATTTTGGGCACATAGTAAAATATGATGAGAGCCATAGTTGCTTAACTAATCTTTAGGGCAGCTTTCATATTTTCATTGTGGGACTGACTAGGAATAATACATGGGAAGATCTTCATTAGTGAGATCAGATTAGAATGAGGCAAAGACATACACATATTGAAATTTTATGAACAACTAAATTAACTTTTCTTTAATTCTAGGATATTTAGGTTCTTCCTAAGTGAATTACAAAATTGCCTGGCTGAAAAGAGACAACACTAATTATCAATAGGCTGAAAATCAACACCATAGACTGCTGCAATCAAGATATTTGTTCACTTGTGTTTTAAGCTTTGTTCTATTCATGTTAGAGCATTGAAACCCTGCATCTCTCTGAAACTTTGGAAGAGCTAAGCTAGTAAATTGTAAATGAGATAGTGCTGTGTTTCCCTTGCTGTGAGTTTGCTAGTTTGTTATTGATAGAAACTTAATCTGTCCAAATTTGCTATTGATATAGTGTAATAGAAAACTGAACCAGCCAAGATTATCGAGTTTGATTGTATCATTTGCATCAAGAAGGGAAAATATTTCATTATTGTCAGTTCTTCTGAAAAGCAGAGAGTCACATAGTATAATTTAATTCTAGCTAGTTGTTGGATGGAACCTATCATTGGAGTTCCTGGGTAGTGGTAGCACTGTAAAACTTTGGGTCTAAAGTACTAAGACTAAAGGTATTACCAATGTTCTGTGACACATCATGTGTCAACACATAATTTACAATTCTTTGCTTCCAAACTAAGGCACTTATGTTGATGTTGATATTTTTCCCTATTGTTTGCAAGAGTTGGATGACTGCTTTAAAACTTAGAATTACTGCATTTCCTTAGAAATTTAATAACATTTATTTTCCTTAACTAACTAGAATTTCTTTACCAAGTTGCTTAATTGTCATTAAGTTGATGTTAGTTGTTATAGTTTTGTGTCCTTGATTAATAAGTACAAAAATATTACACAATAAATATTGTTTTCCTCTAAAAGAACTGTTTTTAGTTTTAAGAAAATCAATGGGGATGGGTACTTTCCACTGAGATAGTGAGATTGTTCATTTGCATTTGAAGTCCAGTTTTTAGTTAGAAGGGTAACTGTGTTTTTACTTTTCATAAAATAAAGGCTGATGCCTTAAGTCTCATTAAAGAAATGACCCTGTTTAAAAAACTATTTCCTGTGATCGGATCACCTTTCAGGCTATTAAATTAGAATATGCTTAACATTCTCCTAGCGATCAGACTTTTTGATCAAATAGTTAACATTAAAATAATACGAGGTACTGGTGGCTCACGTCTATAATACTAGTTAGTCAAGAGTCTCAGATATGAGCATTGTGGTTTTCCCCGGGCAGAAAAGTCTTTGAGGCTCTTCAATTGTCCAGCAAAAAAGTCAGAAGTGAAGGTATGGCTCAAGTGGTAGGGTCCAAGCTCAAGTGGTAGGGTCCAAGCCTTGAGCAAAAATGCACAGCAAAATTGTGAAGCCCTGAATTTCAAATTTTGGTGTGCACACACACACACAGAGTTGTCTAAGAAAGAATAAAACCTCGGTTACTATGGATATTATGATTAATATGGAAATTAATTATTAAGACTTCATTTGAGTTCAGAGGCATTTTCTTCGTACAAACCTGTTATTGTCTATTTGCCATATGTTCCATGTAGTCTCTCAAACAAGGTACATGAAGTCAATTGCCACTATATATAAAAGAGACAAATACTGCTGGCTAGTTTGCACAGAGGAGTACTATTAGGAGGAGGCAATGAGGATGAATATGATTAAAAAGTTCATTATATACATATATGCAAGTTATTTTGTATAATTAATACAAATTAAATATACTAAATAGAATAATGAATTTCAAATACTTGTATTAAAATGTTTGGAGTTAAGTGCTTAAAAAGGTATTCTTAGGTTGAAGATGTGTCTCAGAAGTAAAGAGCCCAATAGCTATACCCTTAGGAACACATAAGATGATGCTAAGTGAAATGAACTCCATGTTACGGAAACGATTGTTATTTCACAGTTGTAACTACTTTCAACGTCCCATGTGTATCTGTAGCTTCTATTATTGATGATGTTCTTGTATCACCTTCCAGTGGTTGTACCTACACTATCTCTGTAATCTTATCTGAGTATATTGGAAACCGTGTATACTGGTATTAGAAGTAGGAAATTGAAAGGGAATACCAAAATTGAGAGACACAGGGTAAAAACAGACAAACCACTACAAAAGCAATACTTGCAAAACTGTTTGGTATAAGTGAACTGAACACCTTATGGGGGAAAGGGAGGAGGGAGGGGGTTATGAGGGACAAGGTAACAAACAGTACAGGAAATGTATCCAAAGCCTAACGTATGGAACTGTAACCTCTCTGTACATCAGTTTGATAATAAAAATTAAAAAAAAAAGAAAGAGACCTCACATCACATTTCTGAATGGGTTGGTTTGTTTCTAAGGTGAGTTTATTTTGGAGGACCAATTACAAAAACCCTTTGTGTATGCATTTTGGATTATAAACCTTAATTCTGAAGCTAGTGGGTACCCCGGTATAACATGATTATAACCAGTGCAAATTAAAAGTTTCTGTACCTTTAACACTGCTAACTGGAATAGCTGGTTAGGACTAGGATCTCTGGAAATGTGCCTTTTTGTAGCGACACCTGACAGAGGGCATCAACGTGACAGTGGAAGAAAGAAGAAATTCTCAGTGGCACAGGCCTGGATTTTATTCTTCCTAACCAAATACCTTTGAAGTTTAGTTTCATAAAATATCGTGAATTTTATGGTGTTTAAAAAACTATATCCATGTTTAAACTTAAAATAATTCTCTATGTTTGATGTGCCAAATATATCCTGTGGGCTGGTCTTATTTCCAGGGAGCAGATTTCTCTGAACTCTACTTTGAGAAGCAGAGATCTGTAGTTAAAATCTCTGAAAATGTGAAGAATTTGGTAACTTTCCATGGTCTATTCCAAGTGAGTTGTTGGGTTTGTGTTATAGGCAGCAAACTTTTGTGGAAATAAATATCCAATATATAAATATCATTTCTGTTTTTCCTTGTAGCTCATACAAGATTTTTTGAGACTGTTTTTTTAATCTCCTTTCAGAATCCAAGTTGGTGCTTTGCCAGGGATATGGTCAAACAAATCTGTTAAATGGTGAGATAAAAGGCAATATAAGCATTTTTGTGTAAAACTGAGGAAGTTTTGGTTTCTTTGAACTATTTTGTGTGGGCTTTTATATGTTTGTAGAAAAGTGTAACAGGATATAAGTAGCATTTTTGCTTTTCCTCACAGTATACAGAAAACACTTGGGAGATAATATTTTTATTTATTAAACTCTACTGCTCTTCCAGGTTGGCAAGTCAAATAAGGTAGAAAGGAAAACAAGCCAGATTCTGGTGGCTCACACCTTCAGTCTTAATTCCTGAGGAGGCTGAGATCTGCAGAATGACAGTTTGAGGCCAGCATGTGTAGAAAAATTTGAGGACTCTATCTCCAAGTAAGAAACAAAAAGCCCTAAGTGCAAGGCCCTCAGTTCAACCTCAGGTACTACCCTACAGAAAGAGGAAAACAGAAGGCTAATGTATCAGAAAATAATATTTTAGTTGAACAGGGGGACAAGATTTCTAAGTCCTTGGTTTAAAACTTTTATCTAGATGGCTTGTGGTTGCCATTTTGATTTAATTATGGTTTTTCTATTAGGTACCCCTACCTGTGGCTTTGTGGGGTTGGATACTTGTAAGAGCACAGGAAATGCTAATGAGGGAAGGAGTGAGTCTAATTAAAATGGCCCTTTAAAGTTCTGGTTACAGCAAGTTGTTAATCTAAACATGTTATTCTAAATCATTCGCCATTTATATAATAGAAACCTGCTCAGTTAAAAACCACTTAACCTCAAAACCACTGTTAACTTTCTCCTGGTCATATCACATTTTGCTACTTCTCATTCTTGGATCTTAAACTACATTTGATGCCACTGAATGCTTTTTCTTGTTTTATTTGACCTTGGAATATCCTGATTTTTTTTTCTCTTTCTTGCTCATTCTAGTTTCCTTTGCTATGAATTTCCTTTTCCTGTGTGGCATCCTCTGAGGAATTGTGTTTGGACTTCTGTTCTTAGATGAAGTAGTTGATTTTGAGGAGTTAAATGGAAATGATAACCAGAACTAACCTGTTACTGTCAGGTCATGCAGTTGAGTTGTGTGTTGGCTAAAGCAGCCTGCTTACGTTCTACTGACCCTACAAAACCTGAAAACTTAACATTCTGAACATTTAAATTTTAAAGCCTCTATCCTATGACATTTCATAAATCGATGCTCATTCAATGTTATCTGAGTTGGCTCCTTCACTATAGTTTGTCACCATGTGTCAGTTCATGAAAATTGGGGCACATGAGACAGCTGCTGTAAGGGTTTATTATCACGGGCTCTGCCGCATGTACTTGTCAAGTGAACATAGGTTCTTTGTGTAAGGTCGTCATATTTGATCATGTGGTGTTCTACATACTATATACTCAAAATTTTTTTTTCTCTCAAATTTTTATTATCAAACTGATGTACAGAGAGGTTACAGTATCATACATTGGGCATTGGATACATTTCTTGTACTGTTTGTTGTAAAATGACTTGGAAAGGCTCTCTAATGGAACAAGTTTCTCACCACCTTGACTGGGAAAACACAAGTGTAGTAGCAACATTCTCAAGGCGAATTGAACTGACACAGCATGAATATACACAATTGGTTCACAAGTATCTACAGTGTAGAGTACTCATAACTGGAAAGTAGAATAGCAACATTATGTATACAGTTAGGGCAACACAGGGGACAGCCTCAGATTCTGAGAGGTATGGAAATGCATGTACTTCCTTAGCTTAAACGTGGCAGTAAGAGAAGGTAGATCATTTGCACAAAGATTTTTTTCCAACTCCATTTCTTGTTCAGTGGAAAGATGAGAACTAATGTTGTTAGAGTACTGACTCATTACCACATTTAAGTTTCCTATGTAAGGAATTAGTGCTATTCTGAACTCCCTGCCTCCCCCCAAAAGACCTAAAAATAAATGCAATAAACAACTTGTCCAAGGTCATACATCCTTTGAACTTAAGTCAAATTCTCAAATCCATGTTCCTTTTATCATATATTGTGTGTACCATTCTCTTTTTGTGTGATGCTGGAGATGGAAACCAGGCCTTTGGGTATGCTACACAAAATTTCCTTCAATGAGTCACACCCCCAGCTCTGAACTTGCATCTTAATTGCTTTGGAATAGTCAATAATAAATCACTGCACAATAACTTGTAATCAGTCTTTATTATATATGCCCTAAGTCAGTTTTATAATAAAAACAAAAAAAAACAAAAAAATATATAAATAAAAAAATGCCCTAAGGAGTTAGTATGAATGACAATATAGTAAGTACAACTTTTTGTTGCATATGAACAAAGGAACTTATTACAATGAATTAATTACAGCTTAAACATTAATTACCCCTACCATTTTCTTCTACATATTTTTTCACACTGCCTAATGCTTCCTAAAGTTAATAAGCTGTTTCCTATGTTAGTAAAGATACTCCATAATGCTTAGTTGCTTTTGTAACATGTTCCCATGTGAATATCCTTATTAAGTTAAAAAAGCAAGCAAACCTCTGCTGCACAGACACAGGAACAAGAGGCAGACCCACTTCACTCTGTAGGCATTATTTCCAAACTCAGATTTTCATTAAATAAAGTTGTTAGGTCATATGCACATACATACAGAGAATCTAACCCCCTGCAGTCTGCAGGACAATAGCAGTTTCCCAGGCAGCTAACCCACTGGTGTGACCCAGGGGGTCCTAGGGATTGGGACCTGTAAAGCATAGCTCAGTAAAGCTCATGAATCCTGCCCAATAACAGTTCTAACCAAGCAGAACAAATAGCAAAGGCCCTTCTTTCATGAATCTACCCAGCCCCCAGCCAGCCCTCCTTGGCTTCAACTCAATCTTGGGGCTCCCCTGGCAGGTGAAATGTAACAGGAAAACATGTCACAGCAATAATTGGCGTAAAAACATGCCTCTGGAGAATTTGGAAAAGATTATAAAAAAATCAAGGAGAGCTAAAATGTATATGCCAACAAATAAAAGATGACTAATATTTTCATTAATGAGATAGATGTTTGTTATAAAATGAATACATGGATTCAGAGTTCATTAGACATAGAAAGTAATACATGAAAATCTCTTGCCCAACTTTCTACCTACTCCCCATCATTAATTAAAATTCTTTGTGATTCCTTCCACACATTGCCATAGACAAGGATATCTGCTCATTCTTGTTTTTCCTCTTACCCAGTCAAGATCACAGTGTAGAGGCAAATTGACTGGGTTTAGATCCCTCTCATCTCTACCAATTATGGGCCATGTGCTTTGGGTAAGGAATGTCACACTGGATTTTTAAAAGAAAATAATAATATAAAGTTAAATGAACTCCAAGATATAGAAACAAACAGTTTATCATTGTTACTTTTTAATATGCTACATGAAATTATTCCTCTTTTCTTTTGTTTATCTACCCTATGATTTAGTCCCTATTGTCACTGTATTTAATTTTGGTACCCTGGGTATTGTATATATGCTTGTCTGAGTTGGGGAAGGGATGGGGAACATCAAAATGGTGAGACCAAGGGTAAAAAGCGAACCAATGCAACAGCAATACTTACAAGACAATATGTTGTAAACCAACTGTACAACTCAAGGGGGGTTGGAATTGGGGAGGAAGGAAGATGAGAAGAAATGAGGGAGGAGGTAACAAGTTTGACAAGAAGTGTACTCACTACCTTACATATGTAACAGAAACCCCTCTGTACATCACCTTGAAAATAATAAATCTAAAAATAAAAATAATAATGTGGAATTGAATAAAATTTAGTCTATATACTTACTGTACATGAGTCACATCTACTTACTTTTAGACTTCCTAACACCCCTGAGATTTCAGGCATGTGCCACCACCTCAAGTTTCTCTCCATGGAGACAGTCTTTTGGACCTTTTACCTGAGCGGGCCTGGTACTATGATCTTCCTAATATCAACCTCTCATCTTGCTTGAGATGATAGGCATGTACCACTGCTCCCAGGCATAGATGGAAAAAGAATCTTGTGAGCTTTTCTTCCCAGATGAAGTCTAAGGATACCTCTCATTCTCAGCCTCTCAAGTAGCTAGGACTAAAGGCATGCACTATTGATGGTGTCTGTCTCTCTCCTCCTCTATGTAAATCTACATATTTTATATACATATATGTTGTATATTTTTCTATCCTTTTACTCTCAACATATTTTGATCAATGAATGTATGTCTCTTGTAGGGAGACATATATATGCAGTTCAACTGCATTGATTTTTCTCCATTGTGTCAATCTCTTTTATTTGAAATGTTACTCCATTTCTATTTAATGTGGTTTCTGTTAAGGAAGACTAAATTCTGACAGTGCACTACTTGTTTCTGCATGTATTAGACCATTTTGGTACATCTTTCCTTCCTTCTTTTATGATAAATAAGTATTTTTTATTTTCTTCAGAGATACTGAATTCTGAACTTAGAGCTTCCTCCTTGCTAGGCAGATCATCTACCACTTAAGCCTTACCTCCAAACCATTTACCCTAGTTATTTTTGAGATAGAGCCTCAATTTTTGCCCAGACATGTCTAGAACCTAATGTTCCCATTTACACTTCCTACTACATCTGGGATGATATGTATACACCACAGTAACTAGATTTTTCTGTTGATAAAGGGTCTTAAAACCTTTTCTTTCCTGTGCTGGCATGAAACCACAATATTTCTTATCTTTCTAGGTAAGATGGCAGGGAAATACCACTGTGTTCAACTATTGTTTGAGAAGAGGTCTTAGGGAATTTTCACCTGAGCTAGCTATAAATCACAGTTGTCTTGATCTTTTCTTCTGTGTATCTAGTATTATAGGTATAAAGTGGTATTTTTAGTGTACTATGTTACTTTGTTCTCTCTCTCTCTCTCTCTCTCTCTCTCTCTCTCTCTCTCCAAATTGCCACTTCCAGCTTTTTCTGAGTAGTTTATTGGAGATAAACTGAGCTGGATTTGAACCGTGATCCTCAGATAACAGCCTCCTGAGTAGCTAGGATTACAGTCATAGCCACCAGTGCCCAGCTCTCTGTCTCTTTTTGCAGGTAGTACTGGTATTGAACTCAGGGACTTTAGTTTGCTGGGCTGATACCATATTGCTGAGCTATGCCTCCAGCCCTGTACTTTAATTGGTTATCATCTATGAAAATGTGCTTGTGTGGGTTCTTTGGTGGTGACATGAACATTATGTTTCTCAAAAAGTTGTGAAGGTACAAAGATGTGGTTTAACTTAATTTTTTGCCAGTCCTGGGGCTTGGACTAAGGGCCCGAAAACTGTGCTTGGCTTCTTTTATGCTCAAGGTGATAACACTTTACTATTTGAGCCACAGCACCAGTTCTGGCCTTTTCTGTTTATGTGGTACTGAGGAATTGAACCCAGGGCTTCAAGCGTGCAAGCCAAACATTCTACCACTAAGCCATATTCCCAGCCCCTAACTTAATTTTTAAAGGGGAAGTAGAAGAGAAACAGGGAAGGAAGAAAAGGAGACAGAAGTAAGAGACAAAGGACAATTACCACAGAAAGGAGAAATGGGGGAAAATAAATATGCATACTTTATGTTGGCTGAGTGAAGCCCATGTCACCATATCCAGCTTCCCTTTGACCTTCTTTCCTTTCCTTTCTCTTTCACTTCCTTCCTCCCATCCTTCCTTTTATGCTTTTGAGACAGAGTCCTTGACCTGTAGCCTAGGCCTAAAAATGACTGTAGCACAGGTTATTCTTGAACTCATGATCCTCTTTCCTCATCTTTCCAGATGCTGGAATAACAGAGATGTATCACTACTCCCGGCTAAACTTTAGAATTTGTATTTGAATTTTTAAGTCTATATTTGTATTGCTATTATATATTTAATGAGGCATCATTTTTTTTCCTCAAATTTTTATTATCAAACTGATGTACAGAGAGGTTACAGTATCATACGTTGGGCATTGGATACATTTCTTGTACTGTTTGTTGCCTTGTCCCTCATGCCCCCTCCCTCCCCCCCTTTCCCTCCCTCCCCCCAGGTGTTCAGTTCACTTACACCAAACAGTTTTGCAAGTATTGCTTTTGTAGTTATTTCTCTTTTTTTACCCTGTGTCTCTCAAATTTGGTATTCCCTTTGAATTTCCTACTTCCAATACCAGTAAACACGGTTTCCAATATACTCAGATAAGATTACAGAGATAGTGTAGGTACAACGATAGGAAGGTGATACAAGAACATCATCAATAATAGAAACTACACATACACATAGGACTTTGAAAGTAGTTACAACTGTGATATAACAATTGTTTCCATAACATGGAGTTCATTTCACTTAGCATCATCTTATGTGTTCATAAGGATATAGCTATTGGGCCTTGTGATGCTCTGCTATGGCTTGCCTAAACCTGTACTAATTATTCCCAATAAGGGAGGCCATAGAGTCCATGTTTCTTTGGGTCTGGCTCACTTCACTTAGTATAACTTTTTCCAAGTCCTTCCATTTCCTTACAAATGGAACAATGTCATTCTTTCTGATAGAGGCATAAAATTCCATTGTGTAAATGTACCACATTTTCCTGATCCATTCATCTATGGAGGGGCATCTGGGTTGGTTCCAGCTTCTCGCTATGACAAATTGTGCTGCGATGAACATTGTTGTGCTGGTGGCATTACTGTGATTTTGTTTGTGGGCTTTTGGATAGATACCCAACAGTGGGGCTGCTGGGTCATAGGGGAGTTCTATATTGAGCCTTCTGAGGAATCTCCATACTGCTTGCCAGAGTGGCTGAACCAGTTTACATTCCCACCAACAATGAAGTAGGGTTCCCTTTTGGGCACATCCCCTCCAACAATTGTTATTATTAGTTTTCTTGATATATGACATTCTTGCTGGGGTGAGATGGAATCTCAATGTTGTTTTGATTTGCATTTCTTTTATGGCCAGTGATGTAGAGCATTTTTTCATATGTCTATTGGCCATTCTCATTTCCTCATCAGAGAAGTTTCTTTGTAAGTCTTTAGCCCACTTGATGAGGGGGCTATTGGTTCTTTGCGGTTTTGTTTTGGAAGAAGGTAATTTTTTTAGTTCTGCATATATTTTAGAGATGAGGCCTTTGTCTGTTGAATGTCCGGTAAATATCTTCTCCCAGTCTGTGGGCTTTCTGTTTATCTTGAGAGCTATGTCCTTTGCCGTGCTGAAGCTCTGCAGTTTGATACAGTCCCATTTGTCCAACCTTTCTTTGATTTGTAGCCTTTCAGGGTCTTTGTTAAGGAAGTTCTGTCCTGTGCCAAGGAGCCCAAGTGTTTCTCCTACTCCTTCCTTTAGTGTTTTCAGGGTGCTGGTTTTGATTTCAAGATCTTTAATCCATTTGGAATTGATTTTGGTGCAGGGTGATATATAAGGATCTAGTTTTAGTTTGTTGCATGTGTTGAGCCAGTTTTGCCAGCACAATTTGTTAAAGAGGCTATCTTTCTTCCATACTATTGTTTTAGCTCCTTTATCAAAGATTAAGTAGGCATACTTCTGTGGCTTTAATTCTGGGTCTTCAATTCTGTTCCATTGGTCTTCAGGCCTGTTCTGGTGCCAATACCAAGCTGTTTTTACTACTATAGCTTTATAATACAGCTTGAAGTTGGGTATTGTAATTCCTCCAGCACTGTTCTTTCTGCTTGGGAGTGTTTTTGCTATTCTAGGTCTTTTATTGTTCCATATGAATTTCTGGATTGCTTCCTCTATTTCATTAAAGAATGGTGTTGGGATATTAATGGGTATTGCATTGAATTTGTAGATAGCCTTTGGCAATATTGCCATTTTGATTATATTAATCCTCCCAATCCAGGAGCATGGGAGGTTTTTCCATTTTCTTAGTTCTGACTTAATTTCATTTTTCAAGCTTTTAAAGTTCTCTTCAAAGAGGTCTTTCACTTCTTTGGTTAAGGTTATCCCTAGGTATTTTATGTTTTGGGGGTCTATTGCAAAAGGAGTTGCTTTCCTGATTTCAGCCTCGGTCTTCGGGTAGTTAGCATAGAGAAAGGCCGTTGATTTTTGAAGGTTTATTTTATATCCTGCAACTTTGCCAAAGTTTTGTATCAGCTCTAGTAGCTTGGGGGTAGAGTCTATGGGATTCTTTAGGTATAGGATCATGTCATCTGCGAAGAGAGAAAGTTTAACTTCATCTTTTCCTATTTGGATCCCCTTTATATTCTCTTCTTGCCTAATTGCTCTGGCTAGGAATTCTAGTACTATGTTGAAGAGCAGGGGAGAGAGTGGACATCCCTGCCTTGTTCCTGATTTTAAAGGGAATGGCTTTAGTTTTTCACCATTTAGAGTTATGCTTGCTGTTGGTTTGTCATAAACTGCCTTGATTATATTCAGGAATGTTCCCTGGAATCCCAGTTTTTCCAGGGCTTTTAGCATAAATGGGTGCTGGATTTTATGGAACGCTTTTTCCGCATCCAGAGATAAAACCATGTGGTTCTTTACCTTGCTCTGGTTGATGTGGTGGATTACATTAATTGACTTGCGTATATTAAACCAACTTTGCATCCCTGGGATGAATCCAGTTTGATCGTGGTGTATGATTTTTTTGATGAAGTCGATTGGCCAGAATTTTGTTGAGAATTTTTGCATCTATGTTCATCAGGGAGATTGGTCTGTAGTCCTCTTTCCGTGATGAGTCTCTGCCTGGTTTTGGGATGAGGGTTATACTGGCTTCATAAAATGAGTCTGGAAGTGAACGTTCTCTTTCAATTTCATTGAAGAGTTTGAGAAATATTGGAGTGAGTTCTGTTTTGAAGGCCTTGTAGATTTCTGCGGTGAATCCGTCTGGACCTGGGCTTTTCTTGGATGGGAGATCATTTATTGCTGTTTCTATTTCAATACTGGATATGGGTCTGTTTAGAAGGTTTAAGTCTTCATAGTTGAGTTTGGGGGTATCAATTTTTTCCAGGAAATCATCCATTTCTTCCAAGTTCTCGAATTTGTTGGCATAAAGGTTTGCAAAATAGTCCCTTATTATTTTCTGAATTTCGGTTATTTCTATGGTGATGAGACATCATTTTTATACTTTAATTTTTTAGACATAGTTTACTTTAGCTCTTTGAATGTATTTATAAAAGCTTATTTGAGCCACTGTCTAATAAACATAGACCTGTGATTTATTAGAGAGTTTCTGTGCTCTAATTTCCCCCATGTACATGGGTCAGACTACTTAGAACTTTTTGTTAAATTCTGGACATTTTCGATAATATAATTTGTCAAGTAAGGAATCACAATCACGTTTTCTTCCTTTGTGGTACTTGTGGTTGTATTATTTATTTATTTATTTATTTTGGCCAGTCCTGGGGCTTGGACTCAGGGCCTGAGCACTGTCCCTGGCTTCTTTTTGCTCAAGGCTAGCACTCTGCCACTTGAGCCACAGCGCCACTTCTGGCCATTTTCTGTATATGTGGTGCTGGGGAATTGAACCTAGGGCCTCATGTATATGAGGCAGGCACTCTTGCCACTAGGCCATATCCCCAGCCCTTGTGGTTGTATTTTTAAAAATGATACTGAGGTTTAAAGTCAGGATCTCACACTTGCAGGTAATCTATCATGAGAGCCACATCACCAGCTTTTTTAACTTAGCTATTTTTTTTTAAAGTAGAGTATCATGAGTTTTTCTGAGGAAGTCTCAGCAAATACTTTTGCATATTTTTCTCATGTAGCTGAGATTACACATATACTTGGTTATTTGTTGAGATTACCTCTCATTAACATTTTTCCCCTGAATGGCCTCAAATTGTAATTCTCCTGATCTCCAATTCCTGATTTCTGAGATTAGAAGTATGTACCACCACACTTGTCGTCTCTGGTTCCTATTATGTTGTTTGCTCATACTTTGTTCTTTTGTTTGGTGACTTTTAGAACTAATTCTATATTACCTTAGTATGAGGTAGTAAGTTTCTGCTCAATTTAGTGATATGCTAAGGATTTTTCAGATACTGCCTTAAATGGAGCAAAAGCATAATTTTCCCACCTTTAGCCAGTGGTAAGGGGCACTGTCAATGGAGCTTGTGTAGCCAGAGATGAGAGCTAACTGCTCTCTCAGGTCTTCCTGGGTATGCACAGATCTCTGTGCATGTATCTAGCCTTCTAGATCCCTAGAAATACATAAAAAAACTCTTTGTGGCCTACCATGAACATCTTGATCTTTCTTTTAAGTATTTGGCTACCTCAGATAGCCATCATGTTAAACAATTGTAGTTGATTGTTTTTTAACAAGTATACTGTAGATAGGGATTTCTTCTGGGAGAAAACTCTGAAGTGAGTCAGATAATGAAAATACTCTGTATACAAGTTCCCTAGGATGCTATGAGACAGATCAAATACTGACAACTCTCTGGAGATGAGACTTTACGAGGTCCTCTTGGGTGGCTGAAAGACTGCTGCTTTTCATAGCCATTGTGATTGGGATTTTGCTGGTTTTCAAGTTGACTATGGAACTGGGTACAGAAACATGGGACTCAGTTAAGTTAAAAAAATGCCATAAAATAGTCTTATAGAGGTTCACTAGATTTTTGTGGAAAAAGAAGTCTCCCTTAGATTGCCTTAGACCCTTGTTTATTTTCCTGATTTCTGAAAAATTTTTATTTACAATCGTGCCTATATTTTTGTTGCAGTGACCTCACAGAAGTCTACACTCTACTGTTCCACAAGCCGTACCCTACAAGCTATTATTTTTATTTTGTAAGCAGTTTCTTGGCTTATTTCTTTATTTGTCCTCATTTAACAATTTGAAACTTAAAAAAAAATACTAGGTCACACCAGTGTTGTGCAGTGTTCCAGAGAGGAGATGTCACATGCTTTATATCTAGTTGTGGCTAAAATGCAGCTTCCTCTTCTCAATTGCTCTGTAGCTTTGCTTAACTCTGAATGGACCTTATAGTAAGTTGGTCCTGGACATTTTAGCTAGCTCCTGGTGACCTTTTTCTTTCACAGTTGCACCTAAGAAGAATTGCACCTACTTTGGGCTCACAAATTGTTTACCAAGGGTGTGAGAAGGAAACAACTGTGTCCAGGTTGCCTTAGAAAAATTCTATGGGGGAAAATCACTGAGGAGTATAGTCATGATCATAAGGAGGTTCAAAAAGACAAGGAAGACATTGAAAGTTTTCAGTTGAAGATCTGATATACCCAAATGCCAGGTAAAGTTCAAACAGATTTATTATGACAACTGTTTAAGGAAAATACCTTCCTTGTCCAAGTTAATGTCTTCAATGATGCTTGTTTACTTTTAGTCACTACTTTGTCTTTAAGAAGCATGCTAAGTTACCTTAATACATAGCTCATTCTTCTATGTCTTCTGTATATGTTTATTTCCAGGATAAGGAGAGTGTGTTATTCAAATCAAGCCAGTATGCAAAGGTATTGAATGGGGTGGAATGCAAAGGGCTGGGGTTGGGGTGGGGTCAGACAGCATGGAGGATGCCCAGAAGTCTTACTATACTGCCACTATAATCTGCTTAGTATCCTTAACAAAGTTGCTTCAACATCTCACTTTGCAAATGTCTCAAGTGAGGTAATGAATTAACAAGGAACAAAAAAGTATTATAAAAGCATTGTATGATCAAACACTCTGCAGAGAAACTGAACTTGATATCAAGTAAGCCATTGATAAATGTTAGACTTTTACATCCTGTTTTCTTTCCCACAATAAATTTATACTGTAGTGAGCTTAATAAAAATCATACAATTTCCAAAAAAGCTACTCTTTTCTCTTTGAAATGTTGACATTTCATATAGCATGGTGATTAACAAGTGTGGGCTATGGAGCCAGATTGCGGCACCCTGCCTTTGCTGCTTAACAGGGTCTGTGACCTTGAGGAATGTCTCAGTTTCTTTTGTGTGTGTGTGTGTGTGTGTGTGTGTGTGTGTGTGTGTGTGTGTGTGTGTATGTGTGTGTTTTGGCCAGTCCTGGTGCTTGGACTCAGAGCTTGAGCACTGTCCCTGGCTTCTGTTTGCTCAAGACTAGCACTCTGCCACTTGAGCCACAGCGCCACTTCTGGCCATTTTCTATATATGTGGTGCTGGGGAATTGAACTCAGGGCTTCATGTATACGAGGCAAGCACTCTTGCCACTAGGCCATATTCCCAGCCCTGTCTCAGTTTCTTCATTTATAAAATAGGAATAATAACAATCATTTCTCAATGATGGGATTGTTAGTATAAGAAAGGTAACTAGTATTGGGCCAATAGTGTGCTCTCAATAAATGATAGCTATTATTGTGATTATTGTTAATTAAAATAGCCTCCTTTGCTGGGGGCACCAAACAGAAGCAGAGTTGGCAAGTATGAGACAAAAGGAAGCCGAGGCTTCCTTACATTCTGGCCGAGGAAGGAGATTAGTCCAGGCGATGGAGTTTCTCATATATTCACTAATTGTTCTGATTAAACTGTTATATTGCTTGGCAAAATATGGCTATGTTTTTCAAAATCTATCTCTGGGCTACTCGCATCAGAACCACTGGGGAATACAGAATCTCAAAGTTGTAGAATCAGTATTCCTGGGCCACAGACCTGACAGTACATCCTTCGCAAGCTCCCTGGGAGCTTAAGATGCAGACTAACTTGAGAACAACTGGACCAGTGTAAATTTAGATATGGTTTGGCCAGATCACAGGAAACAGCCAGGTACACTGACAATGATTCAGGAATCCATATTCAACTTAGTCCTGGAGCTGCTCTGACTTCACTTGCTTCTGCTCTCAAGCTAACCAGTAGGATTGTCTTCTAATTTTTGAACTAGAGGCAAGCTATCCAGTATGTGAGCAAGGTAAAGTAGTTTTAAATTCCTACTTCCACGAGAGTTTTGCCAAGTACATTTTTGATGCTGGCTGTAGCTCTGAATTTTACCAGTAGGGAGCACAGTCAGTCTATTGATCTTAAGCTGTGTATAACAAAAAAGTCTGGTCTTTTTCTCTCTTTTAGTTTGGAAATACTGTCTTTCTGGATGGATACTGAAGGACAAGAGCTTCATCTCTGTGAAGCAGAAATGTGGCCCTCTGGGTGGGATTGCTTTCTGTTACCCAAAGATGACATAGAATGAAATTGATTTAAAACTTTTACATGTGAAAAATATGGTCTTGTAGACATGCCGCTCCATGAAATGAAATAGAGCCCTTTGTTCATGTATAAGGCAAGCTTCAATTGAATTCTTTATAACAGGGTATGAAAAGTAGAGAAATGTGGTAAAAAAAATTATGAGATGCTGAAATACTGTATGTTTGGAAACAGTTGGAATGTATAATTAGACACCTACAGAGAAATACTCAAATGCTTGGTGAAAAATTAAATTAAATTGACTAGAGGTGTGTGTGTGTGTGTGTGTGTGTGTGTGTGTGTGTGTGTGTTGATCTTTTCTCAAGTCCTAAAGACTATATAATTATAATCTAAGACTTTAACATAAGGAGAAAGTTGAAACATGATTTTGCTTTTCCTTCCTTTGTCCCAACTGTCCAAAGCCCAAACACCAAGGACCACAAGAATAGTATCTTCAGATGAAAACCTGTCTCAATGTTTTCTGTACAACCTTTCTTAAATTCAGAAAGAATGACTGGTTCATGAATAAATTTTTTTTAAAAAAATTTTAGAGTCAAAAAAATTGAACTGAAACTAAGATGAGTTTCTGGAAGCAGTCTTCTCAGTACTTGAAAGAAGCTTAATTCTTAAGATGCCTAAATGTAATACTAGGCCAACATACTGGAAAATGTTTGTCAATATTCATTGAGTGGGCTGAAGATTAAACTAATATTTTTTTCTTTTATATTTTTCTCTGGTGACCTAAATAATCAGTTTAGTTTCTCTAAATATAAAGGTGTATGCTCTTGGGATTAATATATCAATGGGTTACTGCTTTTTATCTCGCCAAAGTCATATTCACTGGGATAAGTGATAGAATACATTGATGGTATAAAAGATGAAGATTTAGAAAATTAAGTGCTGATTATTGGCTACTTGAAAGAAAAGAGAAATTTTCCTGCATGAAAGTAAAATACAACTTGTTTATTTATGACCTTAGCTTCTCCTGTCTGCAGTGTATGATGTGTGGTGAAATTTACCCTAATCTTCTACACACATTTTGATTCGCCACAATGTAGAATATGAACTTGCTCTAGCCAATTAACTCTGTCACATTAAACCTCAATGAATGACATCATTGTATGAAAGGTAAATTATTTTTGGTTCTCTTATTGCCCCCAGTCTTTCCCTGGGTAGTGCCATGACTTTACAGTCCTCTAGATGCTGTCCCTTAGTACATCCTGCATTTGTTGTTCCCTAAGTGTTTTACCTCTCTTTTGTTTTCATTCTTTGGAGAAAAGTTTCTTTCTGATAGGTTTGGATCATTGAAAACAGATATTAATTTGTTAATGTTTTAACACTTTCCTAATAATTTAATTGCATTTAACAGAAATTTTGAAAGAAAGCAAGTTAGTACCAAAGGGATGACTTTTTAATAGGATATATATAGGTACGATTGCTAGTTACTCCCTTTATAATTACTTCTCACCTTCTCACTAACAGGGTCTTGATTCCATTGGAAGTAGTAATGAATAATGTGCCCTGAACAAGACCAATGTACTTTAAAGCTATATTTGGTCATATTCAGGCTTATGATATGTAAGTGAAAGTCTCCATAAAAGATAAGGTCATTTTTTATCCTGTCCATCTTCTTTCTGGTGCCAATCTGGAATGTGGACATAATGGCTAGATCTAGAGTTACCTTAGGTTATGAAGTGTCCTTGAGCATGAAACTTCATACTAAAAATAGTATAACAAGAAGACAGGTGCATGGGTGAGCTGATTGGACAAGCTGAACTGTCTATTTATATATTACTTTTTTTCAGATTTCCTGTTATATGCAGATGAATTGGAACCTAAGCATACAATAGAACATATAGCTCTAGGAAATTAGGCCTGCAGATCTCTCAGTATAATTAGTAAGCTAATTCTGAAAAAAAAATCAGTTTTTAAAAGGAAGGCTTTGGAATCTGAGAGCATATGAAGATTTTTTTCCTGAATCTTTCTGAAAAAGTTCTTTCATACTTTCTTAGTTGCATAGAGATAAAGATATTATGTCAAATGCTAAGTTCTTCCTATAGTGTTGATCATATGTAGGAAGGAACTCTCAAATAGAGAGGTCATTTAAAGGAATAGGATCTGTAAAAGGTTAACCACAAACCATTTTGATTTCAGCATGATGTGATTTAGTGTAACCAAGGCATCAAAAGCTATTATTGGGGATATAGGAGTATATCACAATGGTTCACACATGGCTTAAATAACAGTGCTGTGTAAGTGTTAACCCCTACCTCAAAGAATAGATTTCAGTGGTCACAGTGAATTTGTTAGTCAGCATGCCTTGTGCCTCTTTTGCAAAATAAACAAGATCAAATACCTGTGCTCTATTTCTAGATAGTCACACTACTGCATTTCCCTATTTGTTTCAGCAATTCAACCATAGCTAAAGCCTGCACCTGAAATCTCTTGCCCTTGGCAGATATCTTGCTCTTTACTCACTGATGATTGATATGGATGTAAGCCTAAATTGTATTTTACTAGCTAACATCACTGTAAGACCAGCAGAAACACCATAGTCAGTGGAAAATTCAGGATGGCAAGCAGAAAAGGGTAAATGTGAACTATATATTAATATCACTGTCGAAAAAGAGATCACTTCAGCATTATAGAATTCCTGGGTTCTTTTTGTTGTTGTGTTTTGTTTATTTGTTTGTTTTCTTTGAGATATTTAGTGTGGCTTGGTCTGTTCCTCTTAATTTAATCTACCTATCTTCTAAACCCTTTTAGGAAAGACTACAGGTCTGAGTATGAAGTAAAAGACTTGAAGAAAAAGCTGGGCACTCATGGCTCATGCCTGTAATCTTAGCTAATCAGGAGACTGAGCTCTGAGAATTGAGGTTCAAAGCCAGCCCAGCAGGAAAGTCTGTGAGACTTTTATCTCCAATTGACCACCAGAAAACCGGAAGTGGTGCTTTGGCTCAAAGTGGTAGAGGCCTAACCTTGAGCTGAAGAACTCAGGGACAGCGTCCAGGCCCAGAACTCAAGCCCCATGACCCACAAAAAAATGAATGGAAGAAAAAATAGACAAATGGAAACAAATAGCTATGTATCTAGTAATTGGAGTATAAATACAAGAACTGAATATTGATCTAAAGTAAGTGTCAACAAAGTCATGGAGCAAGTAGCCTTCATGTAAATTTGGTAAAGACATCCTTGGACACCTTGGAGCCGGACTTTTTGGAATGCCAGGAACAATAATTTTTTTTTTTGGCCAGTCCTGGGGCTTGGACTCAGGGCCTGAGCACTGTCCCTGGCTTCTTTTTGCTCAAGGCTAGCACTCTGCCACTTGAGCCACAGCGCCACTTCTGGCCATTTTCTATATATGTGGTGCTGGGGAATTGAACCCAGGGCCTCATGTATACAAGACAAGCACTCTTGCCACTAGGCCATATCCCCAGCCCAGGAACAATAATTTTTATGTATACGTTTGTACCTAGTTTTTAACGTGGAGCCACTTTTCTTTCTTGTTAGGAAACAGCATGCTGTCAGCAAAATTAAGCCCTAGAATGAAACTTCTTCAAAAAAGGAAAGCCAAAATGAAATCATTTAAGGGTATAAATAAAATAGTTCCACGCATTTCCTGACAGCCTGAATGAGAAGGTCCATATTTATCTCAGTAAGCTTTCAGCGTTAGACTTTGGGAGCCAAAGTGACAGTTTTGGACTCAGTCACACAGTGAGCCATATATAAAGACTCAAAATAGATTTCCTTTGCCCCTAGTCCTGCCAAAGAGCCATTTTAAGTGTGCAGGAAGGTGCTGAGTACACTAATGTACAATGTCCTTAAGCTGAGTAGGAGCAATGGATACCATTGTCTCACCTCACTGTTTTTATTTGGCCAGTCCTGGGCCTTGGACTCAGGGCCTAAGCACTGTCCCTGGCTTCTTCCCGCTCAAGGCTAGCACTCTGCCACTTGAGCCACAGCGCCGCTTCTGGCCGTTTTCTGTATATGTGGTGCTGGGGAATCGAACCTAGGGCCTCGTGTATCCGAGACAGGCACTCTTGCCACTAGGCTATATCCCCAGCCCCTCACCTCACTTTTCTTTTTTTTTTTTGGCCAGTCCTGGGGCTTAGACTCAGGGCCTGAGCACTGTCCCTGGCTTCTTCTTGCTCAAGGCTAGCACTCTGCCACTTGAGCCACAGCGCCACTTCTGGCCATTTTCTGTATATGTGGTGCTGGGGAACCGAACTCAGGACCTCATGTATACGAGGCAAGCACTCTTGCCACTAGGCCATATCCCCAGCCCCTCTCACTTTTCTTAATTGCGATTGAAACCTCAGAAGAATCTGAAGGAAGATGATATTTATTGTGATTTCATAGCAGATACACTTTTGTTATTTTCTCTTATATATAGAATCATTGAGACTTAAGATGAAAGTGCAAAAAGCATGCCTTTGTGGAATGAAAATTGATCATTGAGCTGTGGACAATCACTAATATTTTTTATTATTCTGTGATTAGAGGAATTTTTTGGTCTTATAGAAACTGCCAAAAGATGGAAAATATACAAATGGATTTATGTGAGATAAGAACTTTCATCTTCAATTTAAAAAGAAGTTCAGATCAATTTTTTTGTAATAAGTCTGAAGTGCTTTGTAGCTGTGCTTTTCTGTATGCTCTTCATTTTCTCTTCTACTCTTCTTCTTTCTCATTGCCTTTAATCACAAAATCTTGTAGAGACCACCTGCAGGTTTTCTGTTGTGTGCTAGGTTCTAGACTGAGAACAATAGCAAAGGGTTCATACAAGACCTCTTTTCTTTTTCAGAACTTATATTGAAATCCTATGTAGGTGCCTGGTACTGGTGGCTCATGCCTGTAATCCTATATACTCGGGAGGTTGAGATCAGAGGAACATGGTTCAAAGCCAGCCCAGGTAGGAAAGTCTATGAGACTCTTATCTTTAATTAATCACCAGAAACCCAGAAGCAGAGCCATAGCTCAAAGTGGTAGAGCACTAGCTTTGAGAAAAGATCTTAGGGACAGCGCCCAGGACCTGAGTTCAAGCCCAACAAAATCATATGTAGGAATACTGAAAATTATTAACATAGATATAATATGAATTAGAAAAGATTGATATTTCACATCTAGGCAAAGAGTAAAGGAGGATGATGGTATGATTGGATGAAGCATGAAGCAAAGGTGATTGAGAAAAGCCAGGAGGTAGATAGGGCAGCAGACTGGTTAAGAGTGGGTTAATGAAGGACGTTTTGAATGCAAGTTAGAACTGGTCTTCAGTGAAGTAAAAAGCCATTATAGACTTGCAGGAAAGAAAATGGTATTAATAAAATCTATAAACAAAAAAAAGCTTCACTACAACTGAGAAGTATAGCAAGGAAGAGATTGCAACAGATGAGTTACATAGTGTACTTTGGCCTGAACTATCAGCATAATGGAGGGATGGTTTAGAATGGGAAAATGAACATCTCAAGAGACTGGACTAGAAGACAGAGATATATTTCAATTCCTGCCACTTCTCTGGCTTAGTGGGTCTGAATTATTTCAGTGTGGTACCTTGTGACAGTGAGGCTGGCTTTGGGAAGAGTAGTAGGCGCTTTAATGGGGTTGATTTGAAAGAAAGTAAAAGGCATTGTGTAGTGAGTCTACACAGGACTCATATGAGAGGCAAAATTGGTAACAGGGAAAATATAATACTTTCTCCTTTTCTGATAAGGCCTGCACATAAAGTAAGGTGAGAGACTGAGAGACTAGTATGTTTGGGTTTCTTTGTGGTGGTGTTTGTTTTCTTCTATAGATAGGGTGGTTTAAATGCTTCTTTAAGCACATTCTTACATTTTCTCTTAAATTCATACTCTCCCTCACTAAAGGCATCTTATTTATCAGTGTGAAATTATTTGGAGTTGTGGTATCTTATTTGAACAAGATGTGTTTTGTGTGTCTCACATGTTCAAGGGCTTGAGTTCGATTCCAAACACAACCACAAAAAGAACAAAGTGTGAGCAAGAACTCTGAGACCAAAAATGTGTTATGGAACAGCCTATACTTTTCAGTGTATGTGTGCATGTCCACGCTTATAGAATATTCAACTGTATTTAGTTGTATATATATTCTTAGATGTGTGCTTAACATCATTCCTTCCCTTAGAAATGCATTCTATTTCATTTGCCTCCTCTCTCCTCTCTCTCTGTATATTTATAGCATAAATGTGAGTTTCTCAAAAATTTAATATTATTGGCTGTTCTACAAAACAATGTTAAATAATAAATGAATAATTTATTTAAAAAGCAATGAGAGAGAATATCACAAAGTCCCTAAAATCTCAAATTGATCCTATCTTTTACCTTTTTTCGATTTCAGCTATAAGGAGGGGGGAGGGGGAAATGAGGGAGGAGGTAACAAACAGTACAAGAAATGTACCCAAGGCCTAACGTATGAAACTGTAACCTCTCTGTACATCACTTTGACAATTAATAAGAAAAAAAAGAAAAAGAATGATCAGATGTCCTGTAAATCAATAAAAGGGAAATATTTGCAATTATATGCATTATGTATGTTTCAGTGTACTCTCATTCCATGTATATGTTACTGACTAATGGTCAGCTAATTTTAACTCAGTCTTGGGTAAAACCATTTTTGTGTTTTCTTCAGTAATAAATGAAGGTAAATGACACCTTAACTACAGGCATCTTGATGAAGATTTAATCTGAAAATAATTTTCTGATGGAAAGATGCAGACAGATATTTTCATGATAATACATTTGACGCTGAGGAATGAAAGATGTTACCTTCAAATGAAATAAAGGTGCAGCAGATTTGTGGAGTTTTTCTTTTCTATTCAGTCCTCTTTTCTATTCCCAAGTGAAGTGTGAGGTGCCTGGGAACTAGACCTTATCCTCCCTTTGGAAGGAAAAAAACCCACTTGATTTTTCACCCCAGTACTTTCTTATCATGCCTGTTTCTGTGAATGATATTTATGGATTTCTGTTTTTTTTTTTTCAGATAACTGCCTCAGAAAGTTATATAACCAGATACTGATCTAAAGAGAAGTCAGACGTAAAGGTTATAAACTTTTGAATTTTCCAAAGTTGAATTCTTGTTCATAGGAGGAGAGCCTGGGACTTTTTTTTTTTTTTTTTTTTTGCTGTTAGCTTTCTCCTTTGCTGAGTCTGAGCACTCGGAATATTTTAGTGTTGGCCTGCTGTGACTCACTGCCTGTCCAGCAGCTTAATAAATACTTAAGCAACTCCACAGTGTATCTTTCAGATTATTAAACATTGGTGCTATGCACAAAACGATATATCCTTTTTTTCCAGTCCTGGGTCTTGAACTCAGGGCCTGAGCACTGTCCCTGGCTTCTTTTTGCTCAAGGCTATCACTCTACCACATGAGCTACAGCACCACTTCTGTATTTTTCTATATATGTGGTGCTGAAGAATTGAATTCAGGGCTTCATGTATGCGAGGCAAGCACTCTACCACTAGGCCATATTCCCAGCCCCAAAGGACATAGTCTTATGCATCACTCACGGGGACATTTATCACTATACACTTACCTCATTTCCACTTTCTTGATACAGAAGAGTAAAATATGGGAATTGAGAACTAATTATGCTTTCCACTTTCCTTCTCTCTAACCTAATAATGAGGTACAAACTTGCATTGTTATCATTCATGTTAGATAAGTCTGTTCCATTTCGGTTGTGAAGAATATTCTCACTTACCCAGCATGGTGAGCAAGCAGCAATCAGGCCATTGGTGATGATGTAAAAGTTTATTAGAACATGAAGAGAGGAGTTACCTACAAGCAGTTCTGGAGTATGAGCTACCAGGAGCCAAATGCCTCCTAGGCAGAAATTCATTGAATAGCATGCATTTATTATATGTTAGCTAACAGAAGATTAGGTGTGTGAACTCAAACTTCCTATTATACCCTTCCCAGCATGCGGGCCACCCACCAATTGCAAGGCATGATGACACGACAGATGACCCGTCCTCCTTGGTAGCAGTATGGATATGGGTAGTAACCTAGCAATGGTTCACAGACACGACGGCAGTACCGATTGCCTCGACGGCAGTAAATGCAACAATATCCTCTCTCATCCAGCATGGGGTCAAATTCTATTCCATTTTCAGTCTGAAAGAACAAGAAGACAATGTTGGAGGGGAAAGTTCTCTAGAAAGGCCACCGAGCCAGGTAGGACGACACTCTCATATGAGTGGAGAGGCTGGTGAGAAATGAAATGCCTTTGCCAGATCATGGAAATTTGATAACAAATCAGATTAATTTTGAGTGAGTGTCCTCAAGATTCCAAGTTCCTTAAGCATTTGTTTGTTAAAACTATGATCATTTTTTCCCCCAATGATTGTCATCTGAAAGGTAGTAAGTTTGGCAAGCGTTCATTGTTTCTCCTCTACAAAGAGTAACTTGAACATACTCACATAGTCATTTATTGGAAGCTCTTCCTCACTTGCTTGTCTAGTGTGACGAGTGTTCTCCACTTTTACTTGAGGGACCACCCACTGCTCATTTTGTTCAATCGCTTTTTTTTCATTGGTAGGAAACTGAAGATCTTCACCATCTTCTTCAAAGTCTTGTAATTCAGAAACTATGATAATAAATACAAATGTGTGATGTGCCTGTTTTGTAAACATTTCTGAAGAAAGTGGGACAATGAGACCTGTGGGCAGAGATTTTTACTGTGTTCCAACTGATGATTTAGGCACAAATGAGTCACTTTTCCCCTCAGTTGATATTCGAAGGGGTATTTTTCAAAAGAAACCTCACCATTCCTAACTACACAGACCTTTTGCTTGTTTGACATCAAACATTTATTACATTGCCCAATAAGTATACTAAATTAAAGACTGAGAAGAAGAGATAAGGACTATTAATTTCCCACAATGATTTTGTATGCACAAGTGCTCAAAGTATTTCTTGGTTGCTTGATTTGATTTGGCATCTGTTGTTCTTCTACTGCTTCCCTTCTCTTTCATGTTTAATTTTTTTAACTTTCTATTTCAAAATCTTAGATTTATGGAAAAGTTGCAAAGATAGTACCAAGTTCCCATATGTACTCCAACCAGTTTCTCCTATTGATCTTATACAACCATGGTAAAATGATTAAACCTGAGAATGTAGCATTGGTAAAATATAACTAAACTATAGACTTTATTCTGATTTCACTAGTCTGTCTACTAATGCTCTTCTTGTTTGCAGCCCTTAGTCCAGGAGATCACCTTGCATTTAGTTACTTTTTTCAATCTCCAAAGAATACGAATATAGGCATACATTGGTCGGAATGTTCTTTCTTGAGTAATATAGTAATCTATTCTGTCCAGAATGGGAGAGACCAATGTTTTTGTTAGTTGTACAGGATAGGATGCAGATCTTGGGCTGATGACAAGTTGAAAGCTGGATTTTTCTAGTTGAAATTTCGAACCCTCATTTAATTTTATAGTTATACATAAAACAGGCACAAAGAAATTTGTACTCTAGCAATTGTCTTGTCTTTTGGGAAGAATGACATCATTTGACCTAGAGAATCTTTTTTGAGCTACCAGAGTGTTATTTTAGCTCTTGTTTCTTCTGTTGTTGAGCTTGGACCTACAGTGGGCAATAGGCTAAATACAGATGTGCAAAGAAAGATTTTCTTTTTGCTATCACTAGTTACATTAGAGTGCTATTACCTTTACTGAAACATTTTAAAAGCCTGTCAGCATTCATTTATCCTATTTATAACTTGGCTGTGAAAAATTCCCTCCTCACTGGCAGTCAGTATGCAGTCTCATCCAAGAAGGCATAAGCTGATCATTTGTTTTCATTGAAATGTGGTTTTTCATAGCTGGAAAGGAAACATTAGCCTGCCACTAACTCCCCTGCACAGGGTCTTCCTGTGTGGCTCAGGCTGGCCTGGACTTTGCTACATATCCTAGGCTGGTCTTCCTGTCTGGGCCCCCTGAGTGCCAAGATAACAGTCATGAGAGCTACCATGCCAAACCTGGTACCATCTTGGGATAGACGAAGGAAAATGAGATAGAATGCAATACCTGTTATTAGAGTGGGATTGATCCAATACATGGTGACATTATCACAAATCTCCAGAATTTTGGAATTTTTAAGGAAGTCTCTGTTTTCAATAGGCTTTTCTGCTGGGACCCAAATCACTGACTGTTCAAAGAAAGTTGTGGTAACTTCTTCATTCTGAAAGAAGAAAGGAGATGAGAGTTGGGATGCTAGAGAGATTATTAATGAAATGATAAAGGCATTATGGGATATTGGAAAGCAATGCATTTTTGAGTTTGAATAATAATTGAAATCCTCCTCACTGCTGCCAGACTATCTCTGAGTCTTGCACACTTTGGAGAATATAAATACTGATTCTTCCCTTCTGGTTGTAACAGTAAGGGTGCTACTGAATGATATCATTCCCTCTAATCATTTTACTTAATGGATTTCCATCATTTTCTGTGCACCTTCTGGGACACAAATATTTTAATTTGAGCTTAGGAAATCCTGAGAGATTTACATTTGTTTTCTCTCTTTTCAATGGATATTGTGAGCATTGTTTCAGGCTTTACAGCCGGGATTTAATCTAAAACTAAAAAATATCTTATATTCCAAACTAGTGAGAGTCTTTAAGTAGCAATTAAACCCAATATTTTAGTTTTACAATAAATTAGTCTTTTATGTTTCGGTATCTAACTTATGGTTTCACTGGACTTACCACTATTCTTTTCATTCTGGTTTTATCTCACAGAGTGTGTTTTTTAACTTTATGGAGGCTTGTTAATATTGCTAAGAAGGATAGTTCCTCTTCTGTTTTTAGTACTGGAAGTATTTGTCTTGTATATCTAGCTCTTCCTCACTTGTTATTAAGGTTTCAACATTTCTCTCTCACTCTTAATAAAGCTTTTGTTTTTGTCTTTTGTTTCTTTTTAGCTTTATAATTCCAATATTTTTATTAATTCTCTGAAACATGCCTTGGTGTAATCTCTCCTCCCGCAACTTTCAAGTTTAGGATCTTTTGTCCTTGAGTCTGTAATGACCTTGGAATACATTGAAAGGGATTGTATAAAATGATATTGATACGCTGACTAGCTTTGTTAGCAAAAGCAGGGCTATTTATATACCTGCTCTGCCTGTTTAACATGCACATACCATAGATACAGTGGTGAAGGGAATACAGAATAAGAAGGTTTTTATTAATCAGGACCATAAATTTGTCTCATAAAAAGTCTGTAGCATGAAATACTATTTTCTTGAAGGTACAGTAATTCTAGCACATGATGAATATATGTGTTATTTTAAAGATTCAGAAAAAAATAACAGAAGAATAAATTAGGACCAAAATGAGATATTATGTGCCATTGCCTGCATCTCATCCAGGAAAATAAGTCCTCTTATATCACTTTGGGTTGTCATTAATAGCTGGCTGTAGTCAAATGTTCACATTATTTTGTGTAAAACTCAACGTACAATATTGCATATTTTGACTTTTTAATATACCTGATGGTCCTTTCATCTTATTGTCACCCCCTTATAGTCATTCCTAGTTCCTGGAAGTTGATGTGTTCCCCAGGAGCATCTAATTTGATCTTATTTAAAACAAATGAAACCAACTAAATTACACAATCTCTCATTATGATGAACTTCAGAAGCAAAGCATCATCCTTATGGATATTTTCTTCTTTTTATATATATATATATATTTTTATTATCAAACTGAATTACAGAGAGGTTACAGTTTCATACATTAGGCATTGGATACATTTCTTGTACTGTTTGTTACCTCGTCCCTCAGGATATTTTCTTCTTTTCCACGGAAATTCTAGGAACAGAATGCAATTTCTCTGGCCATAAGGAGATCACCAGCATGAAAGATTAATATGGGAAGCAATTATAGCTGAGAATTGGGTATGGAAAAGGAAAAAGGGCTCCCTACCACCAACTCCCAAAAAACAAAAGGAAGAGAAAAAGAAAACATCAATGTGTAGGTGAGAAGTGGGAGAAAAGTTAAGAGGAACAGAAGAAAAAGAAGAAAAAGCAGTTTTTAAAGGAACATAGAGAGGTTACTGCTGCCACAATCCCATTTTAGATTTGCCAATTAAACGCAAAACCAAGCCAAACCAGACACATGTTTGTTTTTATCTTGTCACAGTCTGGATATGCTTTCACATATGGCCTTAGCTGAAGCTTCCCCCTTTCCTCTCACTGACAGCTGTATTTACAACAGAATACCTGGAAAACCAAGAGACACAAGGTCTATCATGATGGCTGTAGTTTAGGCAATGATGGTCCATCTCCTATGGCTTTTAGGGGCCATATAATGATTGAATTAGTGTCTGAGGTGACTTCACCCCACTCTAGCACTGTTTCCAGACAATTCATGTTGCACAGAAGGTATCCTTTCCTTTGCTTTTCCTAATGAATAGTGTGAATTATTCCATTAGCAGCCTAGTATAAAATCATAATGTAGTAAAACCGAAATCTTTAAAACAAGTGAATGAAAAGTGACAAGAACCCTAGGAGGTTTGGAGACTTACTTTTTTGTGATTTTTCTCTTGAGCAAGATTGCTTTTGTTTTTCTGACTTTGTTCCATTTCTTACTGGAAATCTTTGGGCTAGGAGCTGCATAATGGGGTGGGTATCCAGGCAAAACATACAGTGTTGCACCTTAAAAAAGGAACTTTAGTTCTTTGAAAGGCCTGAGGTCAAGATCCCAGTGTACTGTACTACTTACTATCTAGCCGTGTGACCTTGGGTAAGGCTTGTCTTAGTTCTGAGTCTCAGTTTACATATCTAAAATGAGGATAATAATGATGTCTATTTATAGAGATATTGGAGAGTCAAAAGTGAACAAACAGTATAAGAAATGTATCCAATGACTAATGTATGAAACTGTAACCTCTCTGTACATCAGTATGATAATAAAAATTTGAAAAAAAAGTGAATAGAACATTTAGTACACTGTTTGACACATAGCCCCCAGTACAGGATGCTTTTTCTAGTAGTATTGTTATTCTAACATACCTCATCTATTTCCTCTTCTGGTTCAGAAAATTCAGGAATCACTTTAATCTGAGTCTTGATAAAACATTTTTGAAGGCCTACAAAGTAGATGCCAGTGTATCCCTATAAAACAGACAAAACAATAATAAAATATCCTGAAATACTCACAATTAATGAGTTCCGTGATCTGTCATGGCACCAGAATAGCAAACTTGGAACTCAAAAGAAAAACTTTATCTTATAAATGAAGTAGAGGTTAAAGGCTTTTTTTTTCTTTTTTCTTTTTTTCTGGTTCGGTGCTTGAATTCAGGACCAGAGGGTTGACCTTGAGCTTTTTTGCTCAAGGCTAGCACTTTGTCACTTAAGCCACATCTCCACTTTTGGCTCTTTTTTTTGGTGGAGATAAGAATCTCATGAACTTTTCTTTTTTTTTTTTTGGCCAGTCCTGGGCCTTGGACTCAGGGCCTGAGCACCATCCCTGGCTTCTTCCCGCTCAAGGCTAGCACTCTGCCACCTGAGCCACAGCGCCCCTTCTTGCCGTTTTCCATATATGTGGTGCTGGGGAATCGAACCGAGAGCTTCATGTGCAGGAGGCAAGCACTCTTGCCACTAGGCCATATTCCCAGCCCCTCTCATGAACTTTTCGACCCAGGATGGCTTCACATTGTGATCCTCAGATCTCATCCTCCTGAGTCAATGGGACTATAGGCATCAACCATCAGTACCCAGCTTAAAGATTTTAACTTGACCCAATTGCTCAAATATTTTAAGTAGAAAGCATTAGGGGGAAACCACCCAAGTTACATTTTTATACCTTTTAAGCCCCAATCCTGGGGCTTGAACTCAGGGCCTGAGCACTGTCCCTGGCTTCTTTTTGCTCAAGGCTAGCATTCTGCCACTTGAGCCACAGGGCAACTCTGGCTTTTTCTCTACATGTGGTGCTGAGGAATGAAACCCAGGGCTTCTTGTACACGAGGCAAGCACTCTACCACTAGACCATATTCCCAGACCCCAACTTACATTTTTAAAATCATGTACTTCCAATGTTTCATCAGTGCCATTTCCACTTCTGAATATTTCAGTTCTGGTCATGGGATCAATTTCCATGTAAATTTTCTTTTTCTCTCCATTGCTGTAGAAAGTGTGCTCCATGTCATAGGTCTGGGAGGGCAAAGGAAAACAAACTCCACTTTAGTCAATCCTTTCATAAAGTGCTTTAATTGGGTAATATCTGGGACATCTTCTCTTTCCAGAGCCTTTGTAGTGGGGTACCATCTCAGCAGCTTGCCATTGAGAATTTTCTGAAATTTGAGATTAAAGGAAGGTGCTTTTTGGCACTGGGACTGATATGGGGATCCCTTCAGAGCCAGTATTTTGTATTGAAGCCAAGCTGCTGAGGTAATTACTAAGAATTCCAACAGTTTTCTTGGCAGCCATGACTAAAGAGCAAATGATATTCTGCAAACCAGCTTGTAAAGTATTTTCCCTATGTGTTAAGCTGCTTCGATAAGCTACAGCTTCCCTTTTCTAAGTGTTCTGTGATGAACCCCTTCCTCTTTCTGTCCATGAAATTCACTAGGACAGAAATTCAAACACATTTAGAAAGGTTAGACATTATCTGTCTTCACATTTATCTAGAGCTTTAATATTGCCTCAGTAGTACTGGCCTTTTTTCTTCAATCTAAAGATGTTCTGCTTGGCCAATATTAGGTACTAATATTATCCCCATAGACAGTTCTGAGATGAATAGGACCAGTTCCATGAAGTATTTCCTCTTAGGAGTAAGTACATAACCTAAATAACTTGAGACATATTTAAACTAGAAGCAAATAACAACCCTAAAGAATTTTGCTACATATGATACACCTGGCCAAATCTAATGGTGCCATTGGAAATCTTTCTTCTCTCGTGTTAGGAGGCCTTTGTCTATCAAATTTCTTGATATTTGTCCTTATAAGAAAGTAAGTTGTCTACTGAGTCAGTGCTGCTTTCTAATGATACAGGCTCCTGTGGTGGTAGTATTGTAGAGATCACACTGGGTTATGTGTATTTCTTTTTCTTGTGTGTCTGCTGATGTCTGCAACAGCATGTTTGTTTAACCTGGTCAAAATTTCTCCAACTCAAGTAGAAAAACCAGTTGTAAGGGTTTATAGAAACAAGGGTTGCTTCAAATGTGAGAAGCTTAGAATAGCTGCTGAGTAGAAAAACAGAGACAGTCATTTACCTTTTTGTAGCCCTAGGCATGGGTGGCAGTTAATTGTTTGTTGAATGAGTATTCCCACAATGACACATACTTATTTTCTAAAGAGAGAAAAATTCAGGAGGGGGTAACAAGTTTCATAAGAAATGTTCTCACTACCTTAAATATGTAACTGTAACCCCTCTGTACATCACCTTGACAATAAAATTAAATTTGTTAAGAAAAGAAGAAGAAATCTTCATGTATAACTAATAAAAGAAAATAAAAATAACATTAAAAAAGAAAGACTTTGAACACTGGCAAGGTCTTTAAAGAGATCATGAGAAAACCAGTATTGAAAACCCTCTAGCGACTACAGAGTTAACTCTGCAAGTCTGGCGTGCTTTGTGACAAGAAGCAAATTCCTTTAGGGCTATTATTTGCCTCAGCTTAAAATATACATATATATCCATAGTCTGAGATCTTCAGCCACCTGAAGACAAACATCTACCTATGGAAACAAATTGAACACTCAGTTGTCTGACCTAAGCAGAGGACTGAGATATCCACTTTAGATCCAGTCTTGCCAGGTCTCCCACTAGGGGGTAGTTTCCTATGACAAATGTTGACACCACTAGGCATTGGGGGCTGGGCTGAGGTGTTTGTTTCATCTGTCTCACTACTGATTGCATGGAAAAATTAGATTACAGACTAGGGGATGTTGGATTGCTGCCTACCTGGGTGAAAGAGAAAATGCAGGCTGTATTTTCAATCATTGGTAGAAGACTATGGAAGCATACTGGTGACATTTAAATTGTGAGTGCAATTCTGTGGAATGAGTTTTCCTGCACTGTTGGCAATGCACTTTCCTTGGACACATTGCTAGATGAAAATTATTGGAAACTGCCAAGCTCAGCAGATCTTGATTATTTTCAGCATTCCTGCAGCTTGTTTTCTTGGATGAAGGAGAGTGGAATCATTCTGATTGTATCCATTAAGCAGCTTGTTGGTTTTATTTAACGATAGCTTGCTAAACAGAGTGAGTTGGCAGTGACTTCATTTGTGTGTGAATCCTGGCTAGGAGGCAAGAGTGAGAGCTCTACATTCACCCAGATGGAATTCCACTATCAAAGATGTCCTTTTGAAATAGACTGTCTTTTGTTTAGGAAGATGATGCTACTGGCTCACTTTGGACTATGCTGGGATGGGGTTTAGCAAATCCAGACATAGTGTCTGACTCAGGTCCCTGTAGGCACATTGCTTGGGTAATGGCTATGCAAGCTTCCATATGAAGACTGAGCTCATGCCATTGGCTTCAGCACCACTTTATTCTCGACTAAGCTCCCTGGCTCAGAGGTTGGGATTCCTTTTGGAGATGAAGGAATCAATGACTCTGTCCTCTCCAGGAACAAACGAAAGCAGAGACAGGATGGTTGGTCTGAGAGAGATGTGAGTGGGTGGCAGGCATATCTCAGACTTGGCTCTCCAACTCAGCTTTATTCTAAGAAGTCAATATCAAGGACAACAACCTATGACTAGGAGTAACCCCCTATCAAATAGGAAAGTAGGAAAAGTTAAAGTTGGATATTTCCCTGGTGTGTTTTCATGCCCTGTTCACTCTATACCCTCATAACCCTTTTCCATTCTGTCCCTTTCTCCAGATGTCCTTTTGTCTCCTGTCAACACATCCAGGAATCTTAGTGCTTCAGGGACCTTGCAAGAAGAAATCAATCTGACAAATTATTTCACATTTAGATATTAGCAACTGATATCTGTCTGTTTAACAAATTGAGTACAGCTGGGTGCTGGTGGCTTGCACCTGTAATTCTAGCTATTTACCAAGCTGAGACCTGAGGATTGTGGTTGGAAGTCAGCCAGGGCAGAAAAGTCCATGAGACTTATCTCCAATTAATCCCAGAAAAAGCCAGAAGTGGAGCTGTGGCTTGAGTGGTAGACCACTAGCCTTGAGTGAAAAGGAAATCAGGGAGAGTACCCAAGCTCCAGATCAAGCTCCAGGACTGGCAAACTAATTTGAGTACAATAATTCACTCAGAGGAATGCAACATGGTACTAGGAGAAGAATTTGGGACAATGACATCTTATCACCACAACCCAAATGGGCTCTTACTATATTCACACATAAAGCTGCCTCTAACTTTAAGGGTCAGAATGTTGGAATGGGACAAAGGACCTAACAGAGTGGAATATGAATCAGATGTGAAATGAGACAGATGTGTGGTTAGACACAGGCAGTGTTACAGAAACCCACACTGACAAAATACTGAGAAGACAGAAACACATTTCTCTTCCTTGCACAGAAATTTTTTTCAGTCCAGTTAGAGCCTTTACTCAGTCAAGTCAATGAGCCCTAGGCATTCCCTTTTCACAGTTTGTTGTTTGCTTGCCTCTGTGACAGTCTCTGAGATCAGAAACGCAAGGTTTTTATAAAGAGCGAAGCTGACTCACCTCAGTGTGATGGATATGTTTGGGGAGTGACTAGCTTTAGCCTGTCCTGACAGGATTTGACTTAGTTTTGTTTTGTGAAGCCTGTGATTAATCTAGCTGCTTCTCTCTACACATTTATCCTTTTCTGCCTATTTAAGAAGTATGCTCTCCAAAGGTGAAATATATTCTCAGAATAGCTGACTAACAGCTGTAGATTGGAAGGAAGGGAAGGGAAACCACTATACTATATTATTATCAACCTAACTTGTAGGAATTACAGGACCTCTGGGTATTTCTTTACCAACACAGGGAAGATAGGTTGATTCTTATGCAAAGTTGGGCTTCTGCATCTTCAATCACCAGATCTCAGTCCTAAAAAAATTGGCATGTTCACCCAGACATTCCTCTTCTTTAAACAAGAAAAAATCATTTATTTCATCTACAGACTTGAGCAAGCTGGGAAGTTTTCCCTTACCCACAGTCCCCACCCTTGATTTTTTCCCCATTCTTTTAAAAAAGTATATTAATTGAACAAAGGGGTTACATTGTGGGGTATTTCTATACAATGTGACCTTGATTCTTAAATGCAGCTGAAAAATAATGGAAAGAATCCTCATACCAATACTTGTCCTAACCTTAGCTCTGTCACTTAAAAGCTATGCAATTTTTGGCAAGTCATTACATGCCTCAGAGGACACAGCCCCTACCTTTATCCCTCATCCCTTTCTAGATGCAACGTTGGCTAGATGGAAAAATTAGTTGAGCTCAGATTTGAGATAACAGCTATCAGGATGATCACTGGATTAAAACCATCTGTTAATCACCTAAGCTACCTCTCCTACGGCTCCATATCTACTCTTACCCCCTCACAGTAGCTTTCTTTGAAGACTCAAACTCTATTGTTCATGGCACATAAGATGCTCAGCAAATACTATCTGAGTAGACTGAAGAAGTAAGGATATGCTCACCATAGTTATAGCCTGGTTTTAGGTAATTGTTAGGAACTGCCCCTGAGTAGACCAGAGGAAGAACTGATCTAGTGAGAATTGTTGTGCAAGGTTAGACTTGGATCTTGCAATGCTTCAAGGGGAAAACAAATGTAGCTATGTCTTCTTTTCTAAAATGCCTATGTGGCACCATCTGGTGTGGCTCAAGTTCTCCTACTTAAGAGATTCCAGCTACATCTCCAACTTTTTCTTTGAGGTTATATCACCCAGCAGACTTGTGTATGAAAGCCCAGGAAAGCTAAGGAGGAAAGTAGTCTCCCTTGTGTGCTTAGACATATGTGCAGAAAGTTGATATTGGGCTAATGCTAGGAATGGTAACATAGGCAGAAAAAAAGCTGGACTCAGACTTTTTAAAAAAGTACCTCTTTTGAGCATAGGAATTTCCACTTAGAATCATACTGGGTTTGAATTTTGAATGACACTGGTTTAGTAGACATCTGCAATTGAGGTTGGGTAGTGAAGGCCAAATGCCTGTGTGTCCCCACCACTTCTCATTCCCATACTGGTAGTATGTAGAATTTGAAGGAATACATTAAGGAATCTGTTGATTGCTTTATGGGCATGGCAGCTTACAAATAGCCCTAAGGTAACCAGGCAGATCTGATATGTAGCAAGAAGGACACTATTTCACTTATTTAATTTCTTATGTTTCCAATTCATTCTTTAAAAGACTGGAGGAGTGAGACACAAAATATGTGCTATACCTATCAACTTTTGGTTTAAAGGATGGAATTTTACAGATTTGTTTTTTTCCATGTTGCATTGACTAACTGAACAGTTGGCTTCTAATTGTTTCAAGTTAAATGTGGAATACAGGGCGTTTTAAGCAGGGATGTTTGTCCAATGAATCTGCTTCAAGGATCCCAGGGCAGAGGAGAATCAATGTGATGTTCTCTCAGACTCTGAGACTAATAAAAAGATGAATACAGAGCCATGTGGACCTGACTGTCACTCAGATCAAGTGGCTCCTGTGTGTGATTCTCAGGGGTGCTGGGGCCTAGGAAGGAAGTATAGCAGCTCACTTAGAGATATTTCTCCTTCCCTTCCCTTCCCTTCCCTTCCCTTCCCTTCCCTTCCCTTCCCTTCCCTTCCCTTCCCTTCCCTTCCCTTCCCTTCCCTTC
The DNA here is from genome assembly GCF_023159225.1 of Perognathus longimembris pacificus. Lineage (NCBI taxonomy): Eukaryota > Metazoa > Chordata > Mammalia > Rodentia > Heteromyidae > Perognathus > Perognathus longimembris. The sequence continues at coordinate 39,300,493 of NC_063188.1, forward strand.
CCTTCCCTTCCCTTCCCTCCCCTCCCCTCCCCTCCCCTCCCCTCCCCTCCCCTCCCCTCCCTCCCCTCCCTCCCTCCCTCTCTTCCTTCCTTCCTTCCTTCCTTCCTTCCTTCCTTCCTTCCTTCCTTCCTTCCTTCCTTCCTTCCTTCCTTCCTTTCTTCCTTTTTCTTTTCTTCCCTCATTCCTCCCCTCCCTCCCTTTCCCTCCTTTCCCTCTCTTTCTCACTCTCTCTCCCCCTTTCTGTCCCTCCCTCCTTCCCTCCCTCCTTTCCTTCTTTTCTTCCTTCCTTCTGCTCCCCCTTTCTTTCTTTCTTCTTCCATGTATGAGTGAGCATGCTTAAGGTATGTAAGGAGTTCTACATGGCTTATTTTCCCTTTGGGATCAAGAATCTTGATCTTTTGTACATAGCAAGGTAGGAGAGAAGGGAAAGTCACTAGCATAGCTTACTATTTAGTACCAGATGTAAAATGTTAAATAAATATTTTGTTATAAGCAGATGCTGGGAAAAAAGGCAAAATAAAAGAGGCATAGTGGGAGCTAGAGTAGGAAGCATTAAGAGCTCAGAGGAAGCCCCAAGAAAACAAAGACATCACTGCCATTAATGTGTACTGTAGCATCAATAGTTTAACTACTAAAGCCCCCTTAGTCCTTATTCACAAGTTCCACATGCTAGTTTTGGCTTCTAATTGTTTCAAGTTAAATGTGGAATACAGGGCGTTTTAAGCAGGGATGTTTGTCCAATGAATCTGCTTCAAGGATCCCAGGGCAGAGGAGAATCAATGTGATGTTCTCTCGGACTCTGAGACTAATAAAAAGATGAATACAGAGCCATGTGGACCTGACTGTCACTCAGATCAAGTGGCTCCTGTGTGTGATTCTCAGGGGTGCTGGGGCCTAGGAAGGAAGTATAGCAGCTCACTTAGAGATATTTCTCCTTCCCTTCCCTTCCCTTCCCTTCCCTTCCCTTCCCTTCCCTTCCCTTCCCTTCCCTTCCCTTCCCTTCCCTTCCCTTCCCTTCTTCCCTTCCCTTCCCTTCCCTTCCCTTCCCTTCCCTTCCCTTCCCTTCCCTCCCCTCCCCTCCCCTCCCCTCCCCTTCCCTCCCTGCCCCTCCCCTCCCCTCCCCTTCCCTCCCCTCCCCTCCCCTCCCTCCCTCTCTTCCTTCCTTCCTTCCTTCCTTCCTTTTTCTTTTCTTCCCTCGTTCCTCCCCTCCCTCCCTTTCCCTCCTTTCCCTCTCTTTCTCACTCTCTCTCCCCCTTTCTGTCCCTCCCTCCCTCCCTCCCTCCCTCCTTTCCTTCTTTTCTTCCTTCCTTCTGCTCCCCCTTTCTTTCTTTCTTCTTCCATGTATGCGAGAGCATGCTTAAGGTATGTAAGGAGTTCTACATGGCTTATTTTCCCTTCGGGATCAAGAATCTTGATCTTTTGTACATAGCAAGGTAGGAGAGAAGGGAGAGTCACTAGCATAGCTTACTATTTAGTACCAGATGTAAAATGTTAAATAAACATTTTGTTATAAGCAGATGCTGGGAAAAAAGGCAAAATAAAAGAGGCATAGTGGGAGCTAGAGTAGGAAGCATTAAGAGCTCAGAGGAAGCCCCAAGAAAACAAAGACATCACTGCCATTAATGTGTGCTGTAGCATCAATAGTTTAACTACTAAAGCCCCCTTAGTCCTTATTCACAAGTTCCACATGCTAGTTTTGGCTTCTAATTGTTTCAAGTTAAATGTGGAATACAGGGCGTTTTAAGCAGGGATGTTTGTCCAATGAATCTGCTTCAAGGATCCCAGGGCAGAGGAGAATCAATGTGATGTTCTCTCGGACTCTGAGACTAATAAAAAGATGAATACAGAGCCATGTGGACCTGACTGTCACTCAGATCAAGTGGCTCCTGTGTGTGATTCTCAGGGGTGCTGGGGCCTAGGAAGGAAGTATAGCAGCTCACTTAGAGATATTTCTCCTTCCCTTCCCTTCCCTTCCCTTCCCTTCCCTTCCCTTCCCTTCCCTTCCCTTCCCTTCCCTTCCCTTCCCTTCCCTTCCCTTCCCTTCCCTTCCCTTCCCTTCCCTTCTTCCCTTCCCTTCCCTTCCCTTCCCTTCCCTTCCCTTCCCTTCCCTTCCCTCCCCTCCCCTCCCCTCCCCTCCCCTTCCCTCCCTGCCCCTCCCCTCCCCTCCCCTTCCCTCCCCTCCCCTCCCCTCCCTCCCTCTCTTCCTTCCTTCCTTCCTTCCTTCCTTCCTTTTTCTTTTCTTCCCTCATTCCTCCCCTCCCTCCCTTTCCCTCCTTTCCCTCTCTTTCTCACTCTCTCTCCCCCTTTCTGTCCCTCCCTCCCTCCCTCCCTCCTTTCCTTCTTTTCTTCCTTCCTTCTGCTCCCCCTTTCTTTCTTTCTTCTTCCATGTATGCGAGAGCATGCTTAAGGTATGTAAGGAGTTCTACATGGCTTATTTTCCCTTCGGGATCAAGAATCTTGATCTTTTGTACATAGCAAGGTAGGAGAGAAGGGAGAGTCACTAGCATAGCTTACTATTTAGTACCAGATGTAAAATGTTAAATAAACATTTTGTTATAAGCAGATGCTGGGAAAAAAGGCAAAATAAAAGAGGCATAGTGGGAGCTAGAGTAGGAAGCATTAAGAGCTCAGAGGAAGCCCCAAGAAAACAAAGACATCACTGCCATTAATGTGTGCTGTAGCATCAATAGTTTAACTACTAAAGCCCCCTTAGTCCTTATTCACAAGTTCCACATGCTAGTTTTGGCTTCTAATTGTTTCAAGTTAAATGTGGAATACAGGGCGTTTTAAGCAGGGATGTTTGTCCAATGAATCTGCTTCAAGGATCCCAGGGCAGAGGAGAATCAATGTGATGTTCTCTCAGACTCTGAGACTAATAAAAAGATGAATACAGAGCCATGTGGACCTGACTGTCACTCAGATCAAGTGGCTCCTGTGTGTGATTCTCAGGGGTGCTGGGGCCTAGGAAGGAAGTATAGCAGCTCACTTAGAGATATTTCTCCTTCCCTTCCCTTCCCTTCCCTTCCCTTCCCTTCCCTTCCCTTCCCTTCCCTTCCCTTCCCTTCCCTTCCCTTCCCTTCCCTTCCCTTCCCTTCCCTTCCCTTCCCTTCCCTTCCCTTCCCTTCCCTTCCCTTCCCTTCTTCCCTTCCCTTCCCTTCCCTTCCCTCCCCTCCCCTCCCCTCCCCTTCCCTCCCTGCCCCTCCCCTCCCCTTCCCTCCCCTCCCCTCCCCTCCCTCCCTTTCTTCCTTCCTTCCTTTTTCTTTTCTTCCCTCATTCCTCCCCTCCCTCCCTTTCCCTCCTTTCCCTCTCTTTCTCACTCTCTCTCCCCCTTTCTGTCCCTCCCTCCCTCCCTCCCTCCCTCCTTTCCTTCTTTTCTTCCTTCCTTCTGCTCCCCTTTTCTTTCTTTCTTCTTCCATGTATGCGAGAGCATGCTTAAGGTATGTAAGGAGTTCTACATGGCTTATTTTCCCTTCGCGATCAAGAATCTTGATCTTTTGTACATAGCAAGGTAGGAGAGAAGGGAGAGTCACTAGCATAGCTTACTATTTAGTACCAGATGTAAAATGTTAAATAAACATTTTGTTATAAGCAGATGCTGGGAAAAAGGCAAAATAAAAGAGGCATAATGGGAGCTAGAGTAGGAAGCATTAAGAGCTCAGAGGAAGCCCCAAGAAAACAAAGACATCACTGCCATTAATGTGTGCTGTAGCATCAATAGTTTAACTACTAAAGCCCCCTTAGTCCTTATTCACAAGTTCCACATGCTAGTTTTGGCTTCTAATTGTTTCAAGTTAAATGTGGAATACAGGGCGTTTTAAGCAGGGATGTTTGTCCAATGAATCTGCTTCAAGGATCCCAGGGCAGAGGAGAATCAATGTGATGTTCTCTCAGACTCTGAGACTAATAAAACGATGAATATAGAGCCATGTGGACCTGACTGTCACTCAGATCAAGTGGCTCCTGTGTGTGATCCTCAGGGGTGCTGGGGCCTAGGAAGGAAGTATAGCAGCTCACTTAGAGATATTTCTCCTTCCCTTCCCTTCCCTTCCCTTCCCTTCCCTTCCCTTCCCTTCCCTTCCCTTCCCTTCCTTTCCCTTCCCTTCCCTCCCCTCCCCTCCCCTCCCCTCCCCTCCCCTCCCCTCCCCTCCCCTCCCTCCCTCCCTTCCTTCCTTTTTCTTTTCTTCCCTCATTCCTCCCCTCCCTCCCTTTCCCTCCTTTCCCTCTCTCTCTCCCCCTTTCTGTCCCTCCCTCCTTCCCTCCCTCCTTTCCTTCTTTTCTTCCTTCCTTCTGCTCCCCCTTTCTTTCTTTCTTCTTCCATGTATGCGAGAGCATGCTTAAGGTATGTAAGGAGTTCTACATGGCTTATTTTCCCTTCGGGATCAAGAATCTTGATCTTTTGTACATAGCAAGGTAGGAGAGAAGGGAGAGTCACTAGCATAGCTTACTATTTAGTACCAGATGTAAAATGTTAAATAAACATTTTGTTATAAGCAGATGCTGGGAAAAAAGGCAAAATAAAAGAGGCATAGTGGGAGCTAGAGTAGGAAGCATTAAGAGCTCAGAGGAAGCCCCAAGAAAACAAAGACATCACTGCCATTAATGTGTGCTGTAGCATCAATAGTTTAACTACTAAAGCCCCCTTAGTCCTTATTCACAAGTTCCACATGCTAGTAAAGTCCAGAACAGCCTGAATTTTACTCTGCTAATTATTTTCTGTTAGGTTATACTTTTGAAGGGAGAGTCTTAAGTTTGCACACAGTGACTGTATGCTTTTCTCCTGCAAATGTTTTTTTTTCAAGACTGATCTGACTACTTTTCTTTTCCCAGGATTCCTGTCTGCTCAGCGGAAAGCTTATTTGTAGACTAGGCCACTGGAAACATGAATAATCCTTTTGTGATATTTGGATTGTAATAGATAGAGTAAAACATCTACATATACACATGATCTTCTAATTCACAAAGGAGACAACCTGCTCTTGTGGTGCAAGCCAGGTCCATTCAAAAAGATAATAAATACATTACGCCCTTGGATGGAGAGGAAATAAACTTTATTTGTGGTGGAAAAACTTGCCCTATGAGACACCCTTGTAGCTGTCCTTTATCTGATAGCTTCATAATTGTTCTTTTCCATTTCTGAAAAGTTTATTGTTTAAAATTATATCCTAATATGCATATCTTAAAAACAACAGATTTAATTTTTGATAAACCTTTTTTCAGTAGCACACTCCACATTTTGTTTGTATGCACTGTTTTGTTTGTCTTGAGGAATTCCAGAATCCCTCTTTTTAGTTTATTTTTAAAAATAAGTGAAATGAAAAACATAAATAATGCAATTGGAAGGCAAAGGAGACCATAAAACTAGCTAGCAATATGGGCCTAGTCACTGATAGCTGCACCAAGGCAAATACCACCACAAGTTTAGAAAAAATTCACCTCAACACTTCTAGAATTAGATTTGTCATACTGTTCTGTTTAGCAAAGTGAGAAAGGCTTACTGGATATGCATCTAAGGGTGATCCAAATGACTAGCTACCTACAATATCCAGTTAAATGCATTATACTTATGGTGAACAAAAGGATTGTGGTCCAACTCATACCTAATTTTTAAGAGAATTCAAGATTCAGTTTGGGGGCAAATATTGTCACCTTGGGAATTAGCTAAATGACACCAGAATTACATAGGAATGTGTTTTTGGCATTCATTCGTTTGTTATTTCGTTGCTTCTCTAGAAAGATGTCTGAAGAGTATGTAGTTAACAAGTGCATGGGGGTGATAGAGGCTAACTGTAGGAATTGGATGATGCCTGAAATCCTTTCTGGAACACAGTATAAATAAAAACACAAACAAATGAGGTAGGTTGTTATGCTCTCCCTCCTACCTACACTTGATAAAGTATCCTTTGAGACTAAATGGGAGTATGCCTTCAAGTGCAGAACCCCAGTGTAGCTATGCCTGTTTTGTTTTCTTTTGGATACTTGACCCATTTATTTTCTTGTTCTTTCCCTCTGCCTGTCCCTATAAATTCTTATATTCTTCTCTCTCTGTTTCTATTACTCCTTTGGCTCCTAAAAGTCCATGTCAAGCCCTTTTCTTTCTTGTCTCATCTTCTCTCTTGAATTTGTCTTTTCTTTCCTACATCTGTTACCAAATAAAAAGGAACATCTTATGACAACAAATTAATGGCAGCAGCAGTAGCAGCAACAACCACAACCTACACACAGACAGAAAAGCAAGGCAATGCCATCTTCACACAGTATGATTTGTGTAGTTGTTAATTTTCTTTCAAATGAAAATTGCTAGCAGGAAAGAACTGTGGTTTTATTTGAGAAACACCTTATCCACTGCAGGTGAATTTGAGAATAACAATAACACTAAATCATACTATTGCAAACTACAGTAGCCACCCAGGCTTCACAAAATGACCCCAATATTAAAAGCTTTCTGAGCTATCTGTCATTAATGACTTGGTCTTTCTCATTTTCTACCTTGTGGCATTGCTCAGTGGGACAGTGATGTTTTTGACTAGTGAGTAGCTGAAAATTCACCTCGAGTTTTAAAAATCATAAATAACATGAATACAGTGATGAGAACTACTCATTTTAAAAAGGAGTTATTGCTTGTCCTTACAGCAGTTGCATTGTCAGAAACATAATTCTTGAAAATGCCTTGCTGCCATTTCTGGTGGTTTTTCCTTATGTAGTAGTCTAATTACTTTCCCATAAGTTTCTGCCCAGATAATTGAAAGAAAGATGCAAAGTATTTTTTATACAGTGGAAAATTTACTTCTAGAAGGAGATGAGATTTAAGTCCTTAAAGCCAAGTATTATGAAAGAATGGGTAAATCTACAGCCTATCATTACTAACCAAAATGCAGAGGACAATTTTACCCTTGCCAAAATAGTTATGCAAATGAAATATAGCAAAACCTTGATTCAGTTTTTATACTAGCATAAAACAAAAAGATAATGATTTTTCATTTTCAGATAAATTTACAGGTCAAACACTAGTTAAATTCAATCAAACAAACAGAAGCATTAAGAGTGATTGACATTTACTTTACTTACTTTCTTGGGTGCCTCCGGCCAGAAGTGTTTACTCCCCCAAAATAGAACTATTAGAGTTAGGGCCAGGATTCCAAATATCAGTCCACAAATCTTAAGTGATTTACATATCTTCTTAGATTTAAAAGCTTCTGCCTATGCAAAGAACAGAGAAAATGAAACAATATACCATAATCCTCAAAATAGCCAGTCATAATTCAAAGTCTCCTTTCATTGTACTTTCCAATGTTCATACTGCAATACGATAAATCTATGAAACCATGCTTCTACTCAAAAGGGAAAAAATATGAATCAACTTACATTTAAAATGTGACAATCCTCACAGTTCTCTGGAGGATTCTTTGCCATGGTCTCTCAGCACACAGTACTCTTTCTCTGCTTTGAGAGCACTGAGAGACCACTGCTGAGGTGGAGTTGCAAGTGAATTGGCTAACAGATGTCAGAGAAGAAGCCGAATTTATATGGCTCAAACATGTCATACCAGAGCCTGAGGGAGCCCAGGGGGCTCCTGTGCTATGATTTGTTACATAGATATACCCATATATGTATATAACTTCTGTGCACAGAATTCCATCCAGAATGGCAAAGACAGAAGGTTATAATGAAAACTATTGTTCTGGGGGTTGGGTTGGACAGAGATCAAGCCTGGGACACACTGAAATGATTTTTCACTATGAACTGAAAATATCAGTGACAATACATGCTGCACACTCCAGAAATAAGCAAACGAAACCAAAGGGAATGCAGTTCTAATTTCAATTCCATTTGATTCAGCAAATATTTATTGCAGAGCGATTAAATATCAGATACCATGTTTGGTGTTGTGGATTCAAGAAATGAAGAAGACATTGCTTCTTCACTAAGCAAAAGAATATTGAGGACTGAGAGCAATATATATGCACCAATTATAATTAGGAAAGTATATAAAGAATACTAATTATGAATTTTCTCTTCATCCAAGTGTTTGCCTCTCTTGCATTTTTTACTTGACTTGATTCTTTAATGAGATATTTATTATGTGTCTGTTTTTGATTCTCATCTTACTTTACACACACTTGTTAGATGATACACACTTTCATAGTTAAAGTGTCACTTACATAGCAATGCTATCCAGATCTGCATCTGCAACTCAGTTATGTCTTCATTTCAAAGCCATTTGCAAATCTCCACCTGGATATACCTCAGCAACTTCAAACTCAACATGTTTCATATAGAATTCTTTTCTCTTTAACACTTCTTTCTTACAACTCACACCCCTTCCCATAATCCTAATGTATTGGTGGCGATATTAATGTTCTTAGTCTTCCATAACAAAGTATCACAGACTAGATTAAGTTACAGAAACTGATAATCCTCATTACAAAAAAATTTATATGCTTACAATGTTGGAGGCTAGCATTCCAGGATCAATAGGCATCAGGTTAGTTTTCTCTGAGGCCTCTCTTTCTAGCAGGTAAGCATATTCATATTCACAAGGTGCTTTTCTTTTGTGTATCTGGGTTCTGATCTCTTTTTATAAGGTTACTGGTACTATAGGAGTCATCTGTATGACCTTATGTTCTATTTTAATGGCCTCTTTCACAAGTGCATTTAAAAAATACAGTCAAATTCTGAAGCATTGGGACTTAGAACTTCAACATAAGGATTTTGAAGAGACACAATCAGAGGTCAAATAAGAAACTTGAGGTTTGTCTTAGAATTCCTCTCTTTTCCACATACATTTAATACATTTAGTTTTATTTTTTTATTTTTTTAGTTTTTATTATAAAACTGATGTACAGAGAGGTTACAGTTTCATACATTAGGCATTGGATACATTTCTTGTACTGTTTGTTACCTTGTCCCTCATACCCCCCTCCCTCCCTCCCCCTTTCCCCCCTGAGGTGTTCAGTTCACTTACACCAAACAGTTTTGCAAGTATTGCTTTTGTTGTTGTTTCTCTTATTTTACCCTTTGTCTCTCAATTTTGGTATTCCCTTTCAATTTCCTAATTCTAATACCAGCCTTTCAATTTCCTAATTCTAATACCAGTATACACGGTTTCCAATATACTCAGATAAGATTACAGAGATAGTGTAGATACAATCACAAGAAGGTGATACAAGAACATCATCAATAGTAGAAACTACATGGGATGTTGAAAGTAGTTACAACTGTGATATAACAATCATTTCCATAAAATGGAGTTCATTTCACTTAGCATCATCTTATGTGATCATAAGGGTATAGCTATTGGGCTCTTATGATCCTCTGCTGTGACTTGCCTAAACCTGTGCTAATTATTCCCAATAAGGGAGACCATAAAGTCCATGTTTCTTTGGGTCTGGCTCACTTCACTTAGTATTATTTTTTCCAAGTCCTTCCATTTCCTTACAAATGGGGCAATGTCATTCTTTCTGATAGAGGCATAAAATTCCATTGTGTATATGTACCACATTTTCCTGGTCCATTCGTCTATGGAGGGGCATCTGGGTTGGTTCCAGATTCTCGCTATGACAAATTGCGCTGCAATGAACATTGTTGTGCTGGTGGCATTACTGTGATTTTGTTTGTGGTCTTTTGGATAGATACCCAAAAGTGGGGCTGCTGGGTCATAGGGGAGTTCTATATTTAGCCTTCTGAGGAATCTCCATACTGCTTGCCAGAATGGCTGAAACAGTTTACATTCCCACCAACAATGAAGTAGGGTTCCCTTTTGGCCACATCCCCTCCAACAACTGTTATTGTTAGTTTTCTTGATATATGACATTCTTACTGGGGTGAGATGGAATCTCAATGTTGTTTTGATTTGCATTTCTTTTATGGCCAGTGATGTAGAGCACTTTTTCATATGTCTCTTGGCCATTCTTTTATTATTATTATATATATAATTTTTTGGCCAGTCCTGGGCTTGGACTCAGGGCCTGAGCACTGTCCCTGGCTTCTTTTTGCTCAAGGATAGCACACTACCACTTGAGCCACAGCGACACTTCTGGCCATTTTCTGTATATGTGGTGCTGGGGAATTGAACCCAGGGCCTCATGTATACGAGGCAAGCACTCTTGCCACTAGGCCATATCCCCAGCCCCTGTTGGCCATTCTCATTTGCTCATCAGAGAAGTCTCTTTGTAGGTCTTTAGCCCACTTGATGAGGGGGCTATTGGTTCTTTGCGGTTTTGTTTTGGAGGAAGGTAATTTTTTTAGTTCTGCATATATTTTAGATATGAGGCCTTTGTCCGTTGAATGGCCGGTAAAGATCTTCTCCCAGTCTGTGGGCTTTCTGTTTATCTTGCAAGCTATGTCCATTGCCGTGCTGAAGCTCTGCAGTTTGATGCAGTCCCATTTGTCCAACCTTTCTTTGATTTGTAGCCTTTCTGGGTCTTTGTTAAGGAAGTTCCGTCCTGTGCCAAGGAGCCCAAGTGTTTCTCCTACTCCTTCCTTTAGTGTTTTCAGGGTGTCGGTTTTGATTTCGAGGTTTTTAATCCATTTGGAATTGATTTTGGTGCAGGGTGATATATGAGGATCTAGTTTTAGTTTGTTGCATGTGTTGAGCCAGTTTTGCCAGCACAATTTGTTAAAGAGGCTATCTTTCTTCCAAACTATTGTTTTAGCCCCTTTATCAAAGATTAAGTAGGCGTAGTTCTGTGGGTTCATTCCTGGGTCTTCAATTCTGTTCCATTGGTCTTCAGGCCTGTTCCGGTGCCAATACCAAGCTGTTTTTATTACTATAGCTTTATAATACAACTTGAAGTTGGGTATTGTAATTCCTCCAGCACTGTTCTTTCTGCTTAGGATTGTTTTTGCTATTCTAGGTCTTTTATTATTCCATATGAATTTCTGGATTGCTTTCTCTATTTCATCAAAAAATGGTGTTGGGATATTAATAGGTATTGCATTGAATTTGTAGGTAGCCTTTGGCAACATTGCCATTTTGATTATATTAATCCTCCCAATCCAGGAGCATGGGAGGTTTTTCCATTTCCTTAGTTCTGACTTAATTTCGTTTTTCAAGGTTTTAAAGTTCTCCTCAAAGAGGTCTTTCACTTCTTTGGTTAAGGTTATTCCTAGGTGTTCTATGTTTTGGGGGGCTATTGCAAAGGGCGTTGCTTTCCTGATATCAGCCTCGGTCTTCGGGTCGTTAGCATAGAGAAAAGCCGTTGATTTTTGAAGGTTTATTTTATATCCTGCAACTTTGCCAAAGTTTTGGATCAGCTCTAGTAGCTTGGGGGTAGAGTCTATGGGATTCTTTAGGTATAGGATCATGTCATCTGCGAAGAGAGAGAGTTTAACTTCATCTTTACCTACTTGGATCCCCTTTATATTTTCTTCTTGCCTGATTGCTCTGGCTAGGAGTTCTAGTACTATGTTAAAGAGCAGGGGAGAGAGTGGACATCCCTGCCTTGTTCCTGATTTTAAGGGGAATGGCTTTATTTTTTCACCATTTAGAGTTATGCTTGCTGTTGGTTTGTCATAAACTGCCTTGATTATATTCAGGAATGTTCCCTGGAATCCCAGTTTTTCCAGGGCTTTTAGCCTAAATGGGTGCTGGATTTTATCGAACACTTTTTCCGCATCCAGAGATAAAACCATGTGGTTCTTTAGCTTGCTCTGGTTGATGTGGTTTATTACATTAATTGACTGGCGTATATTAAACCAACTTTGCATCCCTGGGATGAATCCAGTTTGATTGTGGTGTATGATTTTTTTGATGACCTGTTGAAGTCGATTGGCCAGAATTTTGTTGAGAATTTTTGCATCTATGTTCATCAGGGAGATCGGTCTATAGTCCTCTTTCCATGATGAGTCCCTGCCTGGTTTTGGGATGAGGGTTATACTGGCTTCATAGAATGAGTCTGGAAGTGAACGTTCTCTTTCAATTTCATTGAAGAGTTTGAGAAATATTGGTGTGAGTTCTGTTTTGAAGGCCTTGTGGAATTCTGCAGTGAATCCGTCTGGACCTGGGCTTTTCTTGGATGGGAGATCATTTATTGCCGTTTCTATTTCAATACTGGATATGGGTCTGTTTAGGAGGTTTAAATCTTCATGGTTCAGTTTGGGGATATGAATTTTTTCTAGGAAATCATCCATTTCTTCCAAGTTCTCAAATTTGTTTGCATAAAGGTTTGCAAAATTGTCCCTTATTATTTTCTGAATTTCGGTTATTTCTCTGGTGATGTTGCCTGTTTTATCTCTTATCTTGTTTATTTGAGTGTGCTGCCTTTGTTTTTTGGTCAGGTTTGCCAGGGGTCTGTCTATCTTGTTGATTTTTTCAAAGAACCAACTCTTTGTTTTGTTGATTCTTTCGATGGTTTTTTCATCTCTAATTGATTTAATTCTGTTTTGATTTTAATTATTTTCTTCCGTCTATTGACTTGGGGTTTGGCTTGTTGTTCTCTCTCAAGGAACTTAAGGTGCTTCCTTAAATTATTGAGTTTCTGTTTCTCCAGTTTGTTGATGTATGCACTCAGAGATATAAATTTTCCTCTGAGTACTGCCTTTGCTGTGTCACAAAGGAGCTGGTACTTTGTGTCCTCTGCTTATGGGGGCCATTTGCTTGATAGATTTGTTTCCAGCCTTTCACTTTTAGAAGATGTTTACTTTTGCTGGATAGATGTGTCTCTTGGAGGCAGCAGAAAGATGGATCTTGATTTTTGATCCAACTTATGAGCCTATGTCGTTTGATTGGAGAATTAATCCATTAACGTTGACAGTTAGGATTGAGAGATGATCGTTTGTTCCTTTCATTATCATTATCTTGTTTAAAGCTGTGTCTTCCCATTTCTTGATCTGATGTTTACTAATTAGGGTTCATTTCTCTGTCTGTATTGGGATCTTGATTATTATCCCTGTATAGTACATCTTTGAAGACTTTCTGTAAAGCTGGTTTGGTGGAGATATATTGTTTCAGTTTTTCCTTATTGTGGAAGACTTTTATTTGACCTTCGGCTATGAAGGAGAATTTGGCTGGGTACAGAATTCTTGGTTGGTAGTTATTTTTATTTAGAGTTTGGTATACTTCATTCCAGGCTCTCCTCGATTTCATGGTCTCTGCTGAGAAGTCTGGGGTAATTCTGATTGCTTTTCCTTTATATGTGATTGTTTTCTTTGCCCTAACAGCTTTGAGTATTTTTTCCTTGCACTCTGCTGAAGCTGTTTTGATCACAATGTGTCGGTGGGATATCCTATTCTGGTCTGGTCGATTTTGGGTTCTATATGCTTCTTGTATCTGTATAGGCCTTTCCTTCTGGATATTTGGGGAAGTTATCAGCTAATATTCTGTTAAATAGGTTGCCTATCCCATTAACCTCTTTCTCCAAGTTTTCCTCAATACCTATTATCCTTAAATTGGGCTTCCTGATCGTGTCTTTAATCTCCTGTAGCGATCTGTTTTGTTGATTGGACTGGATTTGTATTGATTTTTGATCTTTCTCCATAGAATCTAAGGAATCTTCAGCTCCTGAGATTCGATCCTCTGCTTCAGTTAGTCGGGACTGTAGGCTAGTTACTTGATTTTGAATCCCTTTTGCTTCTGACTGGTCTTTCCTGATAATTTCCATGTCATTTCTTAGGTCTTGTATGGACTTCTTTACTTCATTAACTTCATTACTTTGGTTTTGAGAGTTGTCTCTCAAATCTTTAAGCTGGTTAGCTATCTTTTCATTTGACTATTGAAGTTCATTTATCTTTCTATTTGTGGATGCCATGAAATTCTCCATTCATTTTTGCTTTGCCTCCTCACGCTCTAACATAATTGAAACCAGAGACTGGAGAAAGACCACCCAAACAAGGAAGACTCCATTTTTTTTTCTTTATCTTTTCAACATTTCTTAAACTTTAAAAAAAAATTTTTCAATTTGGAAACGTCGTTTTTTTTTTCCATGTTTTCTATTTTTACCTGTTTGTTTTATCAAGTTTTTTTTTTCTTTTCTGTTTGTTTGGGTGGCTCCTTTTCTGATTTTTTTTATTGTTTTCCATTTTATTTTACTTTCTTTTTAAAATAATTTTTCTCTGTTGTGTGCATCTGTCTCCCACTACTTTTACTTTATTTCTCTCTTTGCGTTCTCTTTCTTTAAAACTTGCTTTCCTATGAAGAACACCTCCACTCTTTTCTGCTAACTCTCCATTATCTATCATTGCAACCTTATTCTCTCTACTGATTCTACTCTTCTCGACACTTCCATGTCTCAGCTGCCGCCTGGTCTCCACTGTGTGCTTTACCTCCGTGGAGTGCGGGTTGCTGTGATGGGCCCTGTGCTGGTGCTGCCGAAACTGGCGTGGCGGTGGGATACCGCCCAGAGCTCGAATCTGTGTTTTCAGACGTGCAAAGTCAATTTTTCCTTCCTGGCCAGAATCCCTGTACTGTTACAACTTACGCTGGTTGTATTTCTAGTGGTAAAAGTTTCTATAGGGTGAGAAAACTGCGGTGCTGGAGGGAGCTGAGCTAGTGCACTGCCGCTACAGCTGTTCTTATTCTCAGAAGCCACATTTAGTTTTATTAATTATACATTCGGACATTTTCTTCACTGCTTGCCAATTTTGTACTCACTGATAAACCTTAGTGTAGGTTTACAATGACATATAACATATGTATATCTTTTACCCAGACTGCTGCCTTGAGGCTCCGGAATCATGAGTCCTTTAACCTGCTAAGATTTTCCACTTGTGGTTATCAAATAACACATGTTTTGAACTGAATTAATGATACTCCCTTCCAATAGCATAGTCTCTAAGAAGAGAAAACTACAAGTGATCCTTGACTGTTTTCCCTTTTGTTTCATTACTATGCTTAGTCAATTAGTAAGTGAAATAAATTCTACCTCTAAGTTGTGTTCACAATACTACTGTTCGCATCCTTGATATTCATTGCCTCAGTTGAGCATCTATAGTCACTTTTATGGTTTTGATAGAATTCTATTTCCTTGCCTCTATTGCATTGTCTTCTAGGTGTGCTTTCTAAGACACAAATCTGAGGATAATTTCTCCTTTGCTTAATAGCCTTTAATGTATATGAAATCTGATCCACTTATGGCATGATAATCGGTGCATCACTGTCTAGACCTTGTCCATGTCTCTAGCCTTATATATGAGCAATTACAGACAGAGCCAACTGGAGTTTCAGATAGCAGGGCAATGAAGTTCATGACTATTTACATCCTGATATCTCAGAGGAAAATAATTTTCTAACTTTTGGAAACACGACTTTCATAATATCTATTATATAAATTATGAAATAAAGGTAGTGATTTTACTTGCTTTATGACTCTTCAGCAAAACTGAAAATGTCATGAGAGCAGTCTTTTGTAGAATCTTGTGTTTTCTGGATCAGATAGTTCCCCTTAACACCATTCTACTCGTTCCATGCCTAGGAAAATCCCCATTTAGCTCTTAAAATGTTGTTGCCTCTGTTACTACTTCTTGAAAGCATTTCTTGATTGCATCTCTTTGCTTCTTTGAGTCTATCACCCATTTTTTTTGCTTTAGTTTTGTGTCTTGCTCATACTTAAACCATTGAAATTAGTATACAGTATATGTTTCTCTTGAACAAGCCTTGAGATCTTTTATAATAAATTCTCCTTTTTTAAAAGATTGAATTAAAATAGAAACCAGAGAAACATGACATGAAAAATTATGAGAAAGAGTGGTTAATTCTCTGTGGCTGGGGATATGGCCTAGTGGCAAGAGCGCTTGCCTCGTATACATGAAGCCCTGGCTTCGATTCCCCAGCATCACATATATAGAAAACGGCCAGAAGTGGCACTGTGGCTCAAGTGGCAGATTGCTAGCCTTGAGCAAAAAGGAAGCAAGGGACAGTGCTCAGGCCCTGAGTCCAAGGCCCAGGACTGGCCAAAAAAAAAAAAGAATGGTTAATTCTCACTCAAGAAAACAAGGAAGATGGCACACATGGAATAAAATTTGAACAGGTTGTTCATTTATTAGCACATGTTTATTTTGTGTGAGTGTAATATAGATGATGAGAGTTGATTGTGTTATGTGTTATCTCATAAATATTTGCTTATTCTAATGAGCCAGAACTGTATTAGATGACCACGATTAGAAGTAATAGCCTATAGAAGCTTTATTCTTTTACTCTTACTAATACTACTAGTAGCATTATTCTGGCTTTGCTATAGTCGGTAGAAACATTTGGTAGAAAACAGTTTCTGACTCAAGGAACATGGTAAAGGTTTGATGTTTATTCCAAAAGCAATGAGAATTTATACAAAGGTTCAAGCAGAATTATTTTTAATGTTTATCAACAATGCTAGGGATGATGTAGGGATGAGTTAAAAGGAGACAAGAACTTCAAAGATTGACCAGCCAGGAAGTAGGTGAAAGAAACGATAGTGGCTTGGGTTAGGGGAGTTGTAGCAGAGTTGAAGAGAAATTGTCAGATCTGTTATATATTTTATGGGTGGCATATACTTGGTTAGGGGCAAGTGGAAAGAAAGAATAATAAAAGTGACTCACAATTTATTTTGGGGTTTTTATATTTGGGTGGAGAAAGGTACCATCCACTGTAATTAGATCATACTGAGGAAGAGCAGTATGGCACAGTTTGGGGCCTGTTGAATTGGAATTTTCCAAATAGTCAAGAAGAAATGAGTTGTTTTAGTTGGAATCATATTTTGGTAACTCAGGAAGCAAGTCTTGGGGTGAAAAAATAAATTTGGCAGTCGTTTGTATTTTAGAAAGATAAGAGGGTCAGTGCATGGTCAAAAAAGACAGGTAAGAATAACAAAAAGCTTGAGAATGAGGTCTAAGGAATCCCCATATTTATTTATTTATTTTTTCAAATTTTTATTATCATACTGATGTACAGAGAGGTTACAGTTTCATACGTTAGGCATTGGATACATTTCTTGTACTGTTTGTTACCTTGTCCCTCATACCCCCCTCCCTCCCCCCTTTCCCTTCCCGCCCCCCCCCCCGGAGGTGTTCAGTTCACTTACACCAAACAGTTTTGCAAGTATTGCTTTTGTAGTTGTTTCTCTTTTTTTACCCTGTGTCTCTCAAATTTGGTATTCCCTTTGAATTTCCTACTTCCAATACCCAAACCAGCTTTACACAAAATCCTTAAAGATGTACTATACAGGGAAAATAATCAAGATCCCAACACAGACAGAGAAATGAACCCTAATTAGTAAACACTAGATCAAGAAATGGGAAGACACAGCTTTAAACAAGAGAGTGATAATGAAAGGTCTCCATATTTATTTTAAAATATGCTTATAGAATGTTTTTCATATTTCATAGACAGACATATTAATTATAAAATAAGAATTCTATAAAAGTACGAAAGAAGGGGAAATCTTTGGTATGAGTCTGTTCCAACCAGGAATAAATATTATTATGCCTCAGTTTCCTCATCAGAACAAAACAAGGATTACAATATCTCATTAATAAGGTTATTGTTAATTGAATGATGTAATCTACTTAAAGTCTATACTCTCACCCCTGACACTTAAAATATGATAGCTGATTTAAGAATGATGAACATTACTCTAGGCATCACTTTTAGTATGGAAAATTAATAAGTATGTAGAAAGTTCTTAATAGAAAGACACTATTTGCTATTTAAAAACATAAATATTTATTTATTTATCTTGGTAGTTCTGGCGCTTGAATTTAGGGCTTCTCACATGATAGACAGGCACTCTACCACTTGAGTTATGTCTTCAACTTCAAAGTATTCATTTGTGAAGAAATGCTATCATTATACTATCTACTGGGGAAAGACTTAGTCCTGATCTTCTGTATCTACTTTCCTCAGTGTCCTGAGTAGCTAGGACTACAAAGACATGACACTGTATTAAGCTAAAATTTTAAAAATTTAAGTGCTTGAATTGAATAAAGTTCTTATTTGAAATCAATAGAAAAATAAATTGTTCCAAGACAAGCATAGACTTGGATTTTCATGACCACTAGGCCATTACTGCAGTAGCTATTTAAATGAATCCTACACAGAAAAGAAGAAAAAAATTCCCAATCCTGAGAACTTGCAAAACAATATATCTCAACAACAGAGAAATAAATAAGAATTAGGAAATAATCAAATATTATGAACTCAGTAAACTACTAAACATTAAACAAAAGGTGCTCAAATCAACCAGAAAAAAAAACAATGAAATTACAGGAACTAGATTTATCTTTCAACAGTAACTCTATATGTCTTAATTTTCCAATTAAAAGATGAAGGCCATTGTGCTTAAAAACCAGATACAACTGCTCATTTGCTGTAATAAACATCACTGGAGAAAAGATACACAGTCTGAAAGTAGAGAGATAGAAAGCAATATTCCAAGTAAATGGAATCTGAAGCAAACCTGAATAACTTACAATCATATATAACAGATCAGACTACAAGTTCAAATTAGAAAAGATAAAGAAGATCAGTACATAAAAAGAAAGGAAACAATTAATGAAAAAGTTCCAACTATCTACTAAAAAGATAATAATTACAATGAATACACAAGAATATCAGTGTACTTTATTTCATAAATACTACCAGACATAAAAATGTTAAACAGACCCAATAAAATATATTGGGAGACTTCCATATTTTACTTACACTGGTAGATCATCCAGAAAACAACAACAACAACAACAACAAAAAAAACCTGAAGAAACTTTTGAGTTAGACAGCTAGAAATTTAATGGGTTTAACCAACATCTACAGAACATTTTATCTTAGAGCTGAGGAGTATATATTCTTGTCAGTAGCCCATGGAACTTTCTCCAAATAGACTACACTATAGGCCATAAGACAAAATTTAAAAATACAAAAAATATTAATTAAGTTTTTGTTTCTCATCATATCACAATAGAATTAAACTAGAAAGAAAGAGAAAGAGAAATCATGGAAAGAATTCATATATTTGAGGTTAAACAACACAGTTTTGAAACAATCAGAAGGCTATTGAAGAAATTAGAGGGAAATTTGAAAACTTTCCAGAGTAAAATTAGTAAACACAGTTCTAATAGAGAATTTTATAGCTATGTATATACATAATTTTAAGAACTCGATAACTTAATAATAAACCTCAAAGTCTTACATAAAGAACAATAGGCCAAACTCCAAAGTGGTTCTTTAAAAACATGGGCAATATTGAAAAAGTATTAGCCAAAGTAACCAAAAAGTAAGAGACAGAAGACCCAAAATAATAAAATACAGATGAAAACAGAGATATTATTATATTTTTCAGGTATGACTGAAATCCAGATGAATTTAAGCAATATTTTGTAAAATTGATATCCCATTAAATTGAATGTCTAATATATATATATATATATAATTTTTCTTGCTAGTCCTAGAGCTTGAACTCGGGGCCTGAGCACTGTCCCTGGCTTCTTTTTGCTCAAGGCTAGCAGTCTACCATTTGAGCCACAGAGCCACTTCTGGCCTTTTCTGTTTGTGTGGTACTGAGGAATCCAACCCAAGGCTTCCTGCATGCTAGGCAAGCATTCTACCACTAAGCCACACTAACAGCCCCCAAATATATACATTTCTATACATATGGGACCCACAAAACTTGAATGAAGGGGTCATAAAAATCCTAAATAGGTCAATAACAAGCAGTGAGATTGAAGCAGTAATAAAAAAGCCTTCCCACAAGGAAAAATCCATAACCAGAGGGACTCACAGCTGATTTTTATTAGGCTTTCAAATAACTAAGTAATATTCCTGAAACTATTCAGTAAAATAGAAAGACAAGGAACATCCCTAAACTCATTCTATGAATCCAGTATTATCCTAATATCAAAATGGAAAAGAACAGAGCAAAGCAAGGAAACTATAGACCATTTTCTCGATGAAAATAGGCATAAAAATCCCACTGCCTTACTATGAAACTGTAACCCCTCTGTACATCACTTTGACAATAAGTAAATAATTATTGAGAAAATAAACCTTGTTGGCTGGGAATATGGCCTGGTGGTAGAGTGCTTGCCTTATATACATGAAGCCCTGGTTTCGATTCGCCAGCATCACGTATATAAAACAGCCAGAAGTGGAGCTGTGGCTTAAGTGGTAGACTGCCAGCCTTGAGCAGGAAGAAGCCAGAGACAGTGCTCAGGCCTTGAGTCCCAAGTCCCAGGACTGGCAAAACAACAACAACAAAAAAAAACACCTTGTTAACCAAATACACAAACACACTGAAAAGATCATTTCATTTCAGAGGTGCAAGGATGGTTCAATATATATTTCAATTACTAAATGCAATACAGAAAATTCATAGAATCAAGAATGGAAATCACACGAACTTTCAATATATGAAGAAAACATGACAAAATTCAATATTCCTACATTGCTAAAAATAACGGAAGGAACTAGGTACAGAAGGAACTTATCTCACTATAATGTAGACTGTGTATGACAAAGCTATAGTTAGCTTTATAATGAAAGGGAGAAAAACTAGAAATGAGGCAAGGTCCTATACTATCATACTCTTATTCAATACAATGTTTGAAATCCTAGCCAGAAGACTATGGCAGGAGTAAGAAACAAAATGAATATAAGTAGGGCAGGAAGAGAGAAGGTATTCCTATTTGAAGATGATATGATCATATTTTTAGAGGATCCTAAATACTGCATTAGAAAGGTTGATTAAAACATCAAAGTAGCAAGGTACAAATAAGCATACAAAACTCACTGAAAAAGAACTCAGCAATACAATCCTATTCACAGTAGCCTAAAAAAATACCTAAGCATAAACCTATCCAAAGAGATGAAAGATTTTAACAATAAGAAACACTACATATTGAAGAAAGAGACTGAAGACACTAGAAGACAGAAAGACTTCCCATGTTTATGGATTGTCAGAAGAACATTATAATGGCAATATTACTGAAAGTGATCTACAGATTTAATATATTCCCTATCAGTATTCTTTACAGAAGATTTTTTAAAATCCTGTAGTTCACATGGAAACAAGAAAGACCCTATTTAGCCAGAGTGATCTTGAGCAAAAAGAGAAGTGCTGGAGATATTACAATACTTGACTTCAAACTATACTACATAGTGATCGTAGCAAAAAATTACATGGTACTGGCACAAGAATACACATATGGACAAATGGAATTGTAAACATGGAAACCAATGCAGGTATATCGTTTTGATTCTTGATAAATATGCTAAAAGTTATGTTGGAAAAATCAGCTTCTTTAAAAGGAAATGTTGGGAAACCTGGATATCCACATGTAGAAGACTAACATGATTTCTGTATCTTTTATTCAGTATGAAAGTTACCTCAGAATAGATGAAATAATTTAATGTAAGGTTTCACATTTTGAAACCATTAGAGGAAACACGGAACCACTTCAAGTTTGAGACATAGTTGCTGGAAGGGACTGTAGTGAGACTCAGTAAACAAGAACAGGAATTGTGACACAAGTTGTTATCAAAATAAACTTCTGTACAGCAAAAGAAATAATTATCAATGAGGAAACAGTCTATATAATAAGAAATAATCTTTGCTAGGTATTCATTCATTCAGAAAATATAAAGAATTCAGAAGTTTTTACAATCAACAAATCAATAAATGGGCAAATGAACTGAAAAGACACTTTATAAGTGAAATATATAAATGGACAATAAATCCATGAAAAGATTTGACATCATTAGCTATTAGGGAAATACAGATTAAAATTACATTCAGAATCCATCTTCCTGCAGTCATAATGGCTATCATCAAGAAAACAAGCAACAACAGATGCTGACAATGACATCAAAAGAAAAATGGACCTCTACACCCTATTGGTAGGAATGTAAAGTAGTTTAGTCACTGTGAAAATCAGCATGGAGATTCTTTAAAAATTTAAAAATAGAACTGCTATATGATCCAGCTATCCTACTTGTAGGTACACCCTTGAATATATCCACAGACCCATGTTTATTGCTGTACTATTCATAATAGCCAAGTTACAGAATCAGCCTAGGTGTCTATCAATGATGAATGAAGACACTATGGTATATACACACAACTGAGTTTTGCTCAGCCATAAAGAAGATATGTTGTTTGCGGGAAAATTATGTTGTTTACAGGAAAATTGATAGAACTTGGAGATCATCATGTCAATAGAAATAAAGAAGACTCATAAATACATAGATGGGCTGAATATGATTAAAGTATGTTGTATACCTGTATGACTATGTCACAATAAATCCTATTACTTTTTACAATTAAGTATACATTCAAAAGAATCCCTTAAATCACATGGATATGGTACAGACTATGTCTAGTGGATTTTCTACAGTTGGACCATATAATGATTAGACTATCCTATAATTAGATTAGCCAGTGATTTGACCAACACTGATTATAGGAGCCATGGATCAGATCAAGGAATGATTATGTAGGCCACTGATTATATTAGCTGCTAATTAGATCAACTACTGATTAAAACAGCCACTGATTAAATTAGCCACTGATTAATTAGCCTCCAGTCAGATCACACACTGATTTTATCAAACTACCAAATGAAATTGGATACTGAGTAAATGAATGACTGTTAGATAAACCATGGATTATAGCAGCAACTGAGTAGATCAGATAATGATTGGATTATCCTGACTGGATAATTCTTGGCTAGGTTATTCAGTGTGGCATCTACCAAAGGCAGCCAATATCACTGTTAACAGTGAGGGATACACACATTTGTCTGGTTACTTCCAAAAAAAATCTCCCCTGTTCTCAACATCCTTTCACTGATCATTAGAGACCTTTAATGTAAAGTTCTGAAAATCCAGTAGATCACCTTGGGTGTATATGGAAACCTGAATTTTCAGTAGAAGTGTTGTGCCAAGTCGCGAGATGACCACCAAGAAGGCCACCGAGACTCAGACGTTCCGAAATGCAAAAGCAAGGAAAGGCTTTATTCAAGTGAGCTGCAACTCGGGCCTCGTCCTACCCACCAACACAGCGGAGGTTAGGAGGGAGCCCCAAGCTGTGATTACACAGGGCTTATAAAGGCAAAAAAAAAAAGTTACAAGAATCAGATGTTCAAGCAAGCAAAATTAGGACACAGGTACAAATCTGATTGGCTCAGGGTTCGAGGCATTCTAGGGGTAGTCAGAGTTAAGCATTCCCAGCGGTTAGAGTTCTAGACCGACTGGGCCCTAATGGGCTTGTCCTGGGTTTGCTCACAGGGCCTGCTTATCTCAGGTTCACATGGTAAAGTGGGGTTCATGTGGTAAAGTGGGGCCTGAGTTCAAAGCCTGGCACTTCATTTCCCCTTTTTCTTTTTGGTAACTTGGGAGCCAATCATGGCTTCATTCTGTCCATTTCAATGGCTTTCATGTCTAGGGGATGATATAGAGGTAAGGCATGGGCCAGTAGGGCCCAAAGTAGTAACCAAAAATAACTCTGGTCCCTCGGTTTTAAAGGGGGGCTGATGGGTGAAGATCATCCATCTTCTGTAACTTCTTCAGGCTGACTCAGGGGCGTTGACCTTACCTAGCCAGGAACCTATAACCTTAGTCTACTTTACCAAGGGACTGCAGGATTACTGAAAACTGAAAATTAACTTTCAGCTATACAGACTTACCATTAGCTGTATAGTGTTTAGTATCCAAATGTAAGCAACAAAATAATACATAAACTTCTCAGCTGTGCTCTAAGGGTCGGGTGGCTATACCCGTATTCCTGAGCAAGCCCAAAACTACCTAAAATAAGGGGGTCACCTCACTTTGGAGTGAGCTGTCAAAATAACATCAACACTAGCCAGGGTAGTAAGGAAAGAAGGCAAAAATAAAATTATAACAATGTTCAGTTTAACTTTCTTTTCTTGAGGTGAAGGTGAAGCGGCTGAGTCGGGTGCTTGGAGACCTCCCATGTTCCACCACGGTAGTTGTCGTCCAGGGCAAAGGGGCCAGCTGGCCTGGTGTGGAAGCAATGAACCCAAGTGGCGATACCATCTAGGTTCCCTTCCACCATGGTTCTAAGGATTTGGGGTTATGCCTTCGGACGAACACCCAGTCCCCTGGTCTGAATAATAGGGGGTAGGCTCAGAAGCAGAATTATATAATGCCTTAAGTAGGGGTCACATATTCTTGTGCACGAGCTGCAATCGAGTTTACACAAAAATTCAGCATCATCCAAATCAGCAAGCAATTCAATCTGAAGGCTTAAAGCCAAGCTGATAGGGAGAATTTCTTCCACTAAGCAGAGCAAAAGGAAGGAGTGACACCCAGTCTGTGCCAGTCTCTAAGGCCAATTTAGTTAAGGTCTCTTTTAGAGTCCGATTCATTCTCTCTATCTGTCCTGAACTCTGGGGTCTATAAGCACAATGCGATTTCCAATCCGTCCCCAGTGCAGCGGCTATTCCCTGATGTACTTTTGAGACAAAGGCCGGTCCGTTGTCCGACCCAATGGTGGATGGAAAGCCATACCTGGGTAGGCTTCCAGTATCTTCTTAGCCACTACATTCGCGGTCTCATGCTTTGTTGGATAGGCTTCAACCCATCCTGAAAAGGTGTCAACAAAAACTAGCAAATATTTGTATCCAAATTTTCCAGGTTTAAATCTAATTCCCAATACATACCTGGCTTATCCCCACAGAGGCGAGCTCCTTTAGTAATTTGTTGGTTGGGGGCATTGGTAAGATGACAGGCCTTGCAATTTTTAACAATATCTTCAATACGTTGATCTCCTTGTCTAATTTTCACTTTGGAGTGTTGGAGCAAGTCCTGCATTCTTCGGGTTTCCATGTGAGAAGCTCAGTGGATTCTCTTAAGTATCCCCTTACCCAGCCTTTATGGCAAGATAAGTTTCCCTTCACAAGTTTTCCACCAGTCATTGTTTCCTTCTCTGTTCGGGGTTTTGTGGGCCATGGGATTTTTCTTTATCCACTCCAAGTCTTCTTGGGAATACTGGGGCACAGGACGCAAAGCTTGTGGCCCTGGGTCTACTAAAGTCAATACTTTTGCTCTGGGCTGAATGGCTGCTTCTTTGGCTGCCTGGTCGGCTAGATTATTTGGTGGCTTCATATAGAAGCTTAGCCATCTCAGCAAACCCAGGTATCCACAGCCGGCAAAAAGCCTGCTGTTGCTGTTCCCAGGAACTCTGACTTGTTTGCCTAACTTAGGCACAGGGATTTTTGGCACAGTCTCTTTACGTGCATCCAACAGCCAATGCTTGCCCTCTTTTAATATGAAGCCCAGATAGGTGACTTCAGGTTTACCAATTTGTGCCTTTTAACATTCTAGTTTGTAAAAGCTTTTTCCTGACTGGCTGGAGAACTGATCTCTGATGACCTAAAAAAATTACCTTTGCAGTCCTTTAACAGATCTTAATAAGGACTCAATCTCAGGTCTACAAGCATTTTTTCTTGAACAGATGTATCAGCTTAAAATTCTCACTGCCAGTCAGGGCTTTGAGTAGATGCGGGGGGTTGAGATTTTAAACTATCCTCTCATTTGACAAACTTATCCTTACTAACCACTATCAAAGATGACTGGCAAGTTCCTGCCCAGTAGACAGACATGGGCATTAGAAAGGCATGCTTATGAACTATTCTTCTAGGACTTCCCAGCTTTGATTAACTTTTGAAAGGCCAAACAGGAGTGACTCTAGGATCTGACACCATCTCTGTCATCCAAGCAGTGGCTTACTGCCTCTGGATGCTCCATCACTTTTGTCCCAGGAGAAGTGACTTTTCACTGGACTTGGACTCAGGGCCTGAGCGCTGTCCCCCAGCTCTCCAGCTCAAGACTAGCACCCTACCACTTTGAGCTCCACACAACTCCGTTCCCAGCACTCTGCTGGCTGATTAGAGACAAGTCTCTCACAGGGACCTTTCTCTGCCCGGGCTGGCTTCGAACTGCAGATTTCAGATCAGTGAGTCTTACAAGAGGCTACTTTACTCCAATTAAAGCAACAAGGTGGTCCACACAGAAGTAGTTTTAAGCATGCTCTTACCTGGAACTTATTAAGGGCCAGTGTCAGATCTTGACAAACGTGTAGGAATCACCTGTCCGTCTCTGTGGGCCTGCTGGAAACTGTTACAAAAAACCTACAAAAAAACTGGAATGGCAATTAAACATTTTGGTAGCCATAATTCTCCTTTTCTCACTTTGCAATAATTATTTAGGACAATTTTACTTCCAAATTTCTTATCTAGAAATGTATTCTTGATTTCCAAAGCCTTTTTACTAACCCAACACTTTAGCTTTTATCTGCATTGGAAAAACTGAAGCTCACAGGCATTCTGAAACCAGGTTCTGCCCTTTGCCTATGGGCTGCTTGTTTCAAAAGAACCTCTTTTTATTTTTTCAGTCCCAGTTACTGCATGGCATGAAGACCTTTGAATTTTTCCTTAATGCAAGAATTACAATTACAGAATGATAAATACTTATCCACTCAGCTTTCCAATATATTAGTGAGAAACATTGGCCCATTTTGCCATTTCTTCCTACATACATAGAGTTGAGAGTTTACTTCTATCCCCATCAGTTTAATATATATATATATATATATATATATATCCTTTTAAATCCAAATTTTTGACACTTAGCTCTGATTTTTTTAAACTATAGTTCCTCTAATGCAATGCAAGAATACTTTAAAGCATTTGGTAATGCCCAAACTTGATGACCATTTGAATTTAAACTTAAACTCAATTTTACATCATACTATCAGTCTTGAACATGTTCACACTCACACATGCACACACACATACATTTTCAAAAGATCTTAAAGCGTGCAGTATAAGCATCGGCCATACATTTTAAGACAAAAACCTTTAAGAAATGATTTTAGCATTCTCCAGCCTCATTTTCCAGGCTTGATAGTTTTAGTAAAACATTTTTAGTCTTAGTAAAACATTTTAGCTTAAGAAGGCTGGGTGGGGGTCCCCCCAGAGTTCTTTTTTGTGGACACTCACACTGATTGTGAGCTGCCGCTTGTACGTTTCATACAGGTTTGACACAAAAGAGACTGTTAGACTTACAAACACAGATGACAGCGCTGTGCGGTGGGGTCACTCCCCACCGCCTGCGATTGGCTTGGGCTGGCCCCGTGTCTGCCCCTGTCGGCGGCAGCTGTGGGTCAGGACTTGGGGTCAATGCCTCCATGCCCTGGGCTGCTGGCGCCAGGACTGGTCAGGACCCTCCAGAGTGGAGGGCACAGCTGAAACATTTTTAAGAAAGGCCGAACCCAAGCTGGAGTGTCCCTGTCAACTAGTTCCCTCCAGGTGTCTATATAAGGAATCTGGTCTAGATAGCCTAAATGAGTGGCTTCAATTAGGCTTTGTAAAGTACTGATCTTAACTATATTAAAGCTCCCCTCAATTAGCTCTCTCAAAGGTGGGCCATTCTGACTTACACAGGGTGATCCATTTTTCCTCCTTAAGGGTCACACCTCGGTTCTGACCATTTCCTTGACTTCCCTCCAGTGAGCTAGGGTCAAATCTAGGGGGCTAGATGGAGATCCCCAAGATAGAACGTTACCCATAGCTCTGATCAGATGTTTAGTTCAAAAGGCTACAAAACAAAAACAACAACAACAAAAAAAACACACACAGGCCTGAGAATAAGAAAAGTGATGAGTTTGAGATCTCCTAGGTTGGCCCACAAGCCTCCTCCTGCTAAGCAGCAGGAGCAGACCTAAGTTGGCCCAACCTCCTGCAAGGGTGCAGGAGGAGTGGACCCAAGTGGACTCAGAGTCTGGGGCGTCCCCCAGTCTCCCCGGGATTGCCGAGTAAGCACGTCCGCTTCGACAGCCCCTTCAAGAACCCCTTTAAGAAATAAGCAAAAGCAAAACAGACAAACAGACAAACAGACAAATTACAGGACAAGACAAATAAATAAATGAACAGCGCTGTTTCTTTATCTTCAGAGTCTGGGGTCTCGGGGGGTGGGGTCTCTGGGGCAATCCTGGACAAGCCCCCAAATGTTGTGCCAAGTCGCGAGACGACTACCAAGAAGGCCACCAAGACTCAGACGTTCCGAAATGCAAAAGCAAGGCAAGGCTTTATTCACGCGAGCTGCAACTCGGGCCTTGTCCTACCCACCGACACAGCGGAGGTTAGGAGGGAGCCCCAAGCTGTGATTACACAGGGCTTATAAAGGCAAAAAACAAAGTTACAACAATCAGGTGTTCAAGCAAGCAAGATTAGGACACAGGTACAAATCTGATTGGCTCAGGGTTCGAGGCATTCTAGGGGTGGTCAGAGTTAAGCATTCCCAGCGGTTAGAGTTCTAGACTGACTGGGCCCTAATGGGCTTGTCCTGGGTTTGCTCACAAAGCCTGCTTATCTCAGGTTCACGTGGTAAAGTGGGGTTCACGTGTTAAAGTGGGGTTCATGTGGTAAAGTGGGGCCTGACTTCCAAGTCTGGCGCTTCAGAAGGATTTGGAATTTCTAACACACTTTTGGGTTTAGATTCAGATGGTCTAGACCAACTCCTGGAGATGTACTGCACCCTAACATTAGAGTAGGAGAGAATAAGCTTTTCCTAGTTTCATTTCTCCTCTTCAGTTTGGTCACATTTATATCATTGGGTTGCTCCCTTTATGACTAGGATGCAAATGGCAGAGGCAGAGGATGAATTTTGTAATTCCTGGATTGACTTGTTGAAGTAGGTGATGGGAAGACACTTCTCACACCCATTTTTGCCTGTCTCCTTGAAAATAGAATGTTTTCTCTTTCATAGTTGGCAGGGTCTGTCACTTGTAGAAGCAGAGGATGAACTATATAGAGATTGTGATCAGAGAACAAGATGTTCTAAATGAAGACTATATAGGGTGGTTAAACTTGTTACTCATGATCAAGTCTGGGCTGGGGTTTTAGTTCTGTTTTAGAATTCTGGTCTAGCTGAAGGACCTGGATTCACTGCCTGCATTGCAAACATTTAAAAAAGTTAAGAGTTGCACCATTCAATATAGGTAACCACAATTTGCATGTGGTTTGAAGCACTTGAAATGTTCTGAAAACAAGAAGTGTTGCATAGTTTATGTGAAAAAGAATGCATAGTATGTCAATAATTCTACTAATACACAGCACATAGAAATGTCAATGGTTTAGCTATGTTAGGGTAAATAAAAGAATACTATAAATTAAATAAAGAATAGATTCTTCAG
>NC_063188.1:39330106-39361051 GCF_023159225.1 Perognathus longimembris pacificus
TGTCAACTGAGATTATAATTCCTTTATGTGGAAAGTAATCAAGCAAGTACTTTATTTCATTAAAAAAATTATGTGTTAAAATTTAAAAGTATACAATTCTATGAAAATGATCACATGTAAAGATTTGTGTAATTACCATGACAGGATAAAGAACATCTCCCCCACAAGCTGGTGATGGAGGATGAAGAGTTGGCAAATAAGACCAATGGGAAGAAAAACTGAAGTATTGCAAACAACAAGAGAACAATGCATGTGAGAATGAAGAAGTGGCTACCTGTCAAAATCTTCTACAAGGAAAATGCCTGTGCAAAGTAAGATTTGGTGGGGAAAACATGGAAGAGAATTCTGGACTGCAAGATTATTACAATTATTACAATTTTATACAATTTTTTACAAAATGATAAAGGTATATAAATATGTATTGTGGTGGGGGCATAGGTAGTTCAGTATGAGTGGAATATTGGTTGCATATGAGGTGAAGTTATGACGGATCAAGTTACTCAGATCTCTTTCTTCTGCCAGGCTGTGCTGTTTTCCCTCTTGTGCCTAGCCATATATCTGAATTAAGAAATGTTCTCAGTCATTTTTCTTTTCTGCTTTGTTATCTTCCAATATTTTTCATTCCTCTTTAATAAAGGAATAGAATTCTCAACGATGTTCTGCCCATAAATCAATTAATAAATTTAAAAATACTATCATCTGAGTATTTTCCAGTGCATAAGACAGTGTAGTTGGAGGAGACATGCAGAACTCAGACCAATGATCAGAGCTCAGTGCTTGGGGACAGTAGAGAAAATCTAATTCAGGGTACTGAGGAGAAGGTTCTGGGAGAGAGTGATAAATAAGCCAAGATGCAGGAGAGGAACATCCAGGTGACAATTTCACATAGAAAGCGTTTCAGATGAAAATCAGAAAAAAAAATCATGAAATGTAAAAGCAAATGTAGAGCTTGAGTAACTGGAAGAATTACAAATAACTAATATATTTTATTTTCCACCAGTAGGAAAGAAAAGTGTTGAGGTTTTTACTGTTCCCTGTTTAATTACTATTTCTATCATTAATTATTAATATTATTTACATATTTTTGTATTTTAATGAAAATCACAGTCACATGTAGATGCTTATGTATGTATTTCCTTTTTCCAGTCAGGGGGTTTGAACTCAGGGCCTGGGAACTGTCCCTGCACTTTTTTGCTCAAGGCTAGCACTCTATCCCTTGAGTCACACCGCCATTTCCAGCTTTTTCTGTGTATGTGGGACTGAAGAATTGAACCCAGGGCTTCATGTATGCTAGGCAAACATTCTACCACTAAACCACATTCCCAGCCCAATAAATTTCTTTAACAGCTTAAAAATATATACTTTTGCCAAAACATTCTTCTATGATCTGAATATTTTTGTTCCCCACCAAGTTTATATGTGGAAATCCCACCCCTACAGCAAAGAGGTGGTATTTTAAGGTGGAGCCTTTCATAAGTGATTAAATCATGTGGGTGGATAACTCATAAATGAGATTAGTGCCCTGAAAAAAGTATCCTCACTACTTCTAACACACATAGACAAAATTAGAAAATACTTGCATGAATTAGGAAAAATGGCATTTTACCAACACCAAATCTGTTGTCACTTTACTGTTTATTTATAAGCACTATTTATAAGTCATATAGTATGAGGTATTTTGTTATAGCAGTTTGAATGGACTAAGACACATTGATATATTTAGTTTCTACTTGTTCTTTTCATTCAGAACCATAGCATAGGTATCTTCTTTGTCACTGGAAAAACCTATCTTTAATAGTGGAATAACATTTCATATATGATACAGTGAAGTGTAATTTATTTAACTAATTAACTCTTGATTGGCGTTTAAACTACATCTAGGTTTTTTCAGGTTATAGAATTTTTCAATGACTTCACTAGTAAATACATTATAAATATCATTGTCTATTTCTGTCAACATTTCTATAGGGAAGGATCTCAGTAGGGCATATTAGTTTCCTGGGGATAACATAATTTTTTAATAACTTAGTGACTTCAAAGAGAAATTTATTCTATACTATGTCTGGAAGCTAGAAGTCCTAATTAAGGTGCTCCCCTGTGAAAACTCTAGGGGAACAGCTTCACTAATTTCTTGTGACTCTCAACAAACTTCTCTCACTGTAATTTCTGTCTCTGTCTTCACAAGTCTTTCTTCTCTGTATGGATCTGTGTACCATGTATTGTACTTAGAATCTGCCCTAATATAGTGGAGCCTTGTCTGAACATCAGCAGGCACTACTTCCATTAAGGTTCCATTTAGCTCACTAACTAGAGGAATTATGCATCACTACATGCATATACTGAAACTTTGATATATGTCATCATACTTATATTAGCCATGTATTGTGGCACAGTTATATGCCACATAACAATGTGGAACAGAACATACCACAGCAGGTCCAGAAGAATATACTGGAACTGAAAAGTTCCTATCATCTTGTCAATTAACAGATATTATAACATCAATGCCTTATTTACACATTTACTATTACAAATGAACCTTGAGCATTGCCAGTTATATAAACTGTATCACATACAAAAATGGATAATACAAAGTATTTGATAAATATGTTATTATGTATTTATTGTATTATACTTTTGATGTTATTTTAGAGTATACTCTTATTTATTTTAGAAAAGGTTTACTATAATCCAGTTATCATGTTAAACTTACAGAGCATAATACAATCAAGATATAAGGATACATTGAATGAGTTGATGTATTTAGTTTATGTGACTACATTCTAGGATGTTCACACAATGGTGGAAATTGCCTAATGATGTATTTCTCAGAATCTGTCCAAGTCATAGGCTTTTTTGCTTGAGGTTGGCTTTGAACCTTAATCCTCAGATTTCAGTCTCTTGAATAGTTAGGATTATTGGTAGAAGTTACCAGTGTCTGGATGTAAGAATTATCCTTTTAAATACGAAAAGGGAGTAGAAAGACTTTGTCCTGTTTCCACAATATGTGACATGTCAATTTTTCCTCTAGTGGCTTGCCGAATAGTTTCTTTGGTTCTAGGCAATAATGCCCCTTAGCATTATTTCATATTTTGCCTTATTGTTGTCTTTTTTCCTTGTAGAATCTAAGCCCTATTAGGAAACAAAACATATTTTTGTTCACTTATCTAATCCATCCTGTTTGCCTGTAACAGAGCAGATACACTATGGGCATTTAAGCAATATTCCTGCTTAAAATAAAAAGGAAATACTAATTATGATACTTGAGTTTAAAAAATCTAATTTGTAGAATTGAAAATGAGAAAATCAGCTGTTACTGGTTAAACTTCTCAAGTTGGTTCTCTCAGGTATTTGGTAACAGCAATGAGAAGAGTAACTAACACATCCTATTGCATCCTTAACATTTTTGATAATCTGAGAGGTTGAAAAAAATCATTATACTCTTGTTCAGATTTCTTTCTGTGAATTCCTTTTTAATATTTTTTGTCCAATTCTCCTATTTATTGTTTTACTGATTCAGTAGAATATTTCCTGGAAGTTTTGCTTTAATTCCTTGCATTGTATTTCATCACCCAATATAATCCAATAAACCTACACTGCTATCTTTTTAGAAGAGAGAATGGAACTGAAGTGGTTTGTGTTTGTGTTTAAAGAGCTACTTCTAGGAAAGAAATGAGGTCCTATACCACGGCCATGTACCTGAGCTAGCTAGAATAACAGCAAATACAAGGAAGTAGAGCATCTTCCTGAGTTTAACAGACTATGGAGTTCACTATTTAAAATGGATAATTCAGGAATTAGAACTATGACTCAAGTAGTAGAGTGCCAGCCTTGAGCAGAAAAGCTAAGAGGCAGTGCCTTGGCCTCAAGGTCAAGCATTAGCAATGGCACAAAACAAAGTATACAATTCAATGGCTCTTAAAATACTCACAAGGTTGTATAAATATCATTGTAGCGTAATTCGAGAAATCTTCACCACCTGCCCTGGAAACTTGTATATCCATTACCAACCATTACGTTTCTCCAGCTTCTGATAACCATGAATACACTTTCAGTCTCCAGAGATTTGCCTTTTCTGGACATTTCATATAAATGGGATCATATGTTATATGACCCCTTAAATTTGGTTTCTTTTCTTTACCAAACTGTTTTCAAGAGTCATCTATAGTGTGTGAATAATAGTTATTTTGTTATGCCAAGTCGCGAAATAACCACCAAGAGGACTACCAAGACTCAGACATTCCGAAATGCAAAAGCAAGGCCTCGTCCTACCCACCGACACAGCGGAGGTTAGGAGGAAGCCCCAAGCTGTGATTGCACAGGGCTTATAAAGGCAAAAAACAATGTTACAGCCATCAGGTGTTCAAGCAAGACAAAAAACAAAGTTACAGCCATCCGGTGTTCAAGCAAGACAAAAAACAAAGTTATAGCAATCCGGTGTTCAAGCAAGCAAGATTAGGACACGGGTACAAATCTGATTGGCTCAGGGCTCAAGGCATTCTGGGGGCGGCTAGAGTTAAGCATTCCCACGTGGTTAGAATTCTTGACTGGCTGGGCCCTAATAAGCTTGCCCTGGGTTTGCTCATAGTTTAAACAGACAAAACGGGGACTGCCTGAAAATGGGGTTTACTTTAACTCTTCATTCCCCCCTTGATTCCCCCTTTCTGATAGGTAACTTGAGAACCAATCGTGGTTCTCCTTGCTTATTAGTTTGATTCTGACTGAGAATTGGTAGGGATAGATTGGTATTGTGCTCATGAAGAGCCAGACTTTGAAGTCAGGCCCCACTTTACCATGCGAACCCCACTTTACCACGTGAACCTGAGATAAGCAGGGCCCAGCCGGTCAAGAACTCTAACCGCTGGGGATGCTTAACTCTATCTGCCCCCAGAATGTCTTGAGCCCTGTGCCTTGAGCCCTGAGCCAATCAGATTTGTACCTGTGTCCTAATCTTGTTTGCTTGAACACCAGATGGCTGTAACTTTGTTTTTTGTCTTTGCTTGAACACCTGATGGCTGTAACTTTGTTTTTTTGCCTTTATAAGCTCTGTGCAATCGCAGCTCGAGGCTTCCTCCTAACCTCTGCTGTGTGGGTGGGTAGGACGAGGCCCGAGTTGCAGCCTGCCTGAATAAAGTCTTGCCTTGCTTTTGCATTTCGGAATGTCTGAGTCTCGGTGGCCTTCTTGGTGGTCGTTTCGCGACATGGCATAACACCCACAATACCATAAGTTGTTGGTGGAGCTTTACTAAGTTGGTATCAGGTGTGGCTCAGGAGGAGGTCCAGTCTCATAAAGGGCCTTTATCTTGAGCCAGATCTCGTGGACTTGCTATATGGCTCTGAGGGGGGATAAAAGCTCATAACAAATGCGAATGCAAGTTAGGAACAACATGTAGATGACATCACACAAGCCCCTTAGTCCTGCAGATGCAGGTACAGATAAACATAGCTTTACACCGAAGCCCCAATTCTGACCCTATTTATATTTATAGCCAATTTGATTACATGCCAACTTTACTCATATGCTCTAATTTTAAGACATACTGATACCATTTGTTACATACTCAAACTTTCTAGGGATTGTCTTTCTCACTTTTAACATGCCAAAACCTTTTAATCTAAAGGAAACATTTTTGTTTTTCCCCAATTCTCTCTCTAAAGTCTTTCCTTATACAGTTGTATAATCTGTGTCTTATAAATTTAACATATCCCTACTCACACCATCTTCTACTTCCTCACGCCATCAGCGACTTATTGGAACATTCTGTGATAATTGACTTTTTAAATTCCTTTCTTACTGAGGAAACAGTTTTCTCTGTCCCTGTCTCCAAGGCTTTCTATACTAACTTTCCTCTTTACATTTCCTGGGGCGGCTTTGCTGCTAGAGTTTTAAACTGTCTACATTTTCTTTTCCTCTGGTTTGTAGAATCCGGTTTATCTCAACTACATCAAGGCAATTTACTGTGACTCCACCCACAGGCTGTTGGGCAAAACAAAGGTGGGGCACGAATCAGCCTGATGGGACTGCTGCTCCTAAGAAACCAGACCAGAGCCAACTATCATGAGTTACTATTTTAGAGTGGATTTCTCCAGTTTCCAGTGCCTCTAAGTGCCTAAGGTTGGCCAGTGGCATCTGTAAGATCCACCCACAGGAGGGCTCCATGAAGATGCCCCTGGCAGTTTAAATCTCTGTCCAGTTACCTTGGTACCTGGCACACCTGATGACAGTTACCTCCCTCTCTTCTCTGAGGTCACACCCTAATCCATCTGGACACATTTTAATACTCTTGGACACACCTCCCACCCCAGGCATTGCCTGGAAGTGACTCTCCAGCCTGTCATACGTGCTTTGAATTTAGCAGCAGGCCAGTCTGCTTGAAAATTCTAGTTAACTCCAGTCAACTCAAGAATGTCCCACCAAAATTTTAGTTTTAGCAGATCCAAAGCACTTTCCAGCAGAAATCAGCTGCGTGTGATAGAGTCCCATCTGAAGATGTAGTTTCTTTCAGATGACTGTTAGACTATCCTTGATCTTCACTCAAATGGAATGGGCAGGGACCATGGTAGTGTCAGGCAGCAGTGGCTCTCAGTGGTTCCAGTAGAATGTCACACCTTCTGCTGGGTTACTGCAACTTTCTCCATAGACTGGTTAGAGAAGCTTAACCTAAGTTAACCTAAAGCCTAACTTTAATCAAATTCCCTAGTATTTTCCTGATTGATTCTTAAGCACACTAGCTTTTGTAGGCTGGCACATCACTAAATGACAAGACAGCTTTAAGTAATCAATGGCCCTTGGGTCATTTTGCCAGGGCAATAAGTTTAAATCAGATATTTCCAAAAAGGCTAGGATTTTTTTTTTTTAAGCCAACATAGAAGGCTTGGCCTGTAACCATTTCTCACAAGTGCAGTCTCTGTATACTGTTACCCTTGTTTTCCATGCCTCTAGTTTATCCTGCCTCATCTTCCCAAAAACAACTCTGGTCCCTTGGTCCTAAAAGGGGGAGGCTGATGGGCGAAGATTATCCATCTTCTATAACTTCTTCAGGCTGACTCAGGGACCTTCACCTTACCTAGCCAGGAACCTTAACCTTAGTCTACTTTACCAAGGGGCTGCAGGATCAGATGTCCATTAGGAGCTTTACTCCAAACTGGAAATTACATTCAACATTTTAACTTTCAACTATACAGACTTCTCTTTGGGCTACCACAGTGTGTGTAGCCTTTTAACATTCTAGTTTGTAAAAGCTTTTTCCTGACTGGCTGGAGAACTGATCTCTGATGACCTAAAAAAAATGCCTACATTACCGTTGCAGGCCTTTAACAGATCTCAATAAGGACTCAATCTCAGGTCTACAAGCTTTCTTTCCTGAACAGATGTATCAGCTTAAAATTCTCACTGCCAGTCAGGGCTTTGAGTAGATGCGGGGGGTTGGGATTTTAAACTATCCTCTCATTTGACAAACTTACCCTTACTACCCACTATCACAGATGACTGGCAAGTTCCTGCCCAGCAGACAGACATGGGCATTAGAAAGGCATGCTTATGAACTATTCTTCTAGGACTTCCCAGCTTTGATTAACTTTTGAAAGGCCAAACAGGAGTGACAGTAGAATCTGACACCATCTCTGCCATCCAAGCAGTGGCTTACTGCCTCTGTATGCTCCATCACTTTTGTCCCAGGAGAAGTGACTTTTCACTGGACTTGGACTCAGGGCCTGAGCGCTGTCCCCCAGCTCTCCAGCTCAAGACTAGCACCCTACCACTTTGAGCTCCACACAACTCCGTTCCCAGCACTCTGCTGGCTGATTAGAGACAAGTCTCTCACAGGGACCTTTCTCTGCCCGGGCTGGCTTCGAACTGCAGATTTCAGATCAGTGAGTCTTACAAGAGGCCACTTTACTCCAATTAAAGCAACAAGGTGGTCCACACAGAAGAAGTTTTTAAGCATGCTCTTACCTGGAACTTATAAAGGGCCAGTGTCAGATCTTGACAAACGTGTAGGAATCACCTGTCCGTCTCTGTGGGCCTGCTGGAAACTGTTACAAAAAACCTACAAAAAAACTGGAATGGCAATTAAACATTTTGGTAGCCATAATTCTCCTTTTCTCACTTTGCAATAATCATTTAGGACAATTTTACTTCCAAATTTCTTATAAATGTATTCTTGATTTCCAAAGACTTTTTACTAACCTCTGCTTTAACACTAACACTTTAGCTTTTATCTGCATTGGGAAAACTCTGAAGCTTACAGGCATTCTGAAACCAGGTGCCGCCCTTCGCCTCCAGGCTGCTTGTTTTAAAAAAGCCTCCTTTTTTTTTCTTCAGTCCCAGTTACTGCATGGCATGAAGACCTTCGAACTCAAATGACAATTTTTCCGGGGCTGGGAATATGGCCTAGTGGTAAGAGTGCTTGCCTCTCAAATGACAATTTTTCCTTAATGCAAGAATTACAATTACAGAATTATAAATACTTATCCATTCAGCTGAAAAATAAATTAGTGAGAAACATTAGCCCATTTTGCCATTTCTTCCTACATACATAGAGTAGTTAATGAGAGTTTACTTCTATCCCCATTAGTTTAATATATATCCTTTAAAATCCAAATTACAAAAATAGCACAGGAATCGAATCACATCAGATAAATAAACTTTTTAACCATTTAAAAAACTTTTCCAATTCTTAGTACCTCTCAAGGGGCAGTTTTAGAAATTCCAGTCAAATCATTCATTTTTACCACCAGGTTTCCAAAGTTCACCTGAAAACAAGAGACAAAAGAAAGGCCTCCATTGGCCTGTCCTACTGAATGGCCTGTCTCCATCCTACTCCTCAGAGCTTGATGAACTGTCTTGGTGCCGGCTTGTCCTCTTCCACCATGAATGGACACCCCCTATGGCTGTCCCACCACGTGGATTCCCTCCAGGGCCTGAGCTACCACGTGGGCTGGCTAAGCTGCACCTTTACCAGATCACCCTTCACTCCTGAGGATAGGCACACAGGCCCATCCCAGGTTTTTCCTGTCCTTTCCTATTGGTCTTTGCACTGAGAAACCCAAGCAGTTTTATTTTTAACAGTGATAAACCTTTACATCCAAATTTCTGACACTTAGCTCTGATTTTTTTAATTAAACATTTTTTTAACTATAGTTCCTCTTTAAAACAATGCAATAATCCTTTGAAGCATTTGGTAATGCCCAAACTTGATGACCATTTGAATTTAAACTCACTCAATTTGACATCATACTTACAGTCTTGAACATGTTCACACTCACACATGCACACACACACATACATATTCAAAAGATCTTAAAGCGCGCAAAATAAGCATCGGCTGTACATTTTCCAGTGGCAAGAGGTATTTTTGTCAATCTTACTCCTGCAACACCAACATTTTAAGACAAAACCTTTAACAAATGATTTTAGCATTCTCCAGCCTCATTTTCCAGTGCTTGATAGTCTTAGTAAAACATTTTTAGTCTGAGTAAAACATTTTAGCACAGCAAATAATTTTCTGCTTAAGAAGGCTGAGTGGGGGCAACCCCAGAGTTCTTTTTGTGGACACTCACACTCTGTTTTTTGGCCAGTCCTGTGCCTTGGACTCAGGGCCTGTGCACTGTCCCTGGCTTCCTTTTGCTCAAGGCTAGCACTCTGCCACTTGAGCCACAGCACCACTTCTGGCCGTTTTCTGTATATGTGGTGCTGGGGAATCAAACCCAGGGCCTCATGTATACAAGGCAAGCTCTCTTGCCACTAGGCCATATCCCCAGCCCCGACACTCACACTCTTGATTGTGAACCATCATCGCCTGTACATCTTTCCAATGAGCTATGCAGGTTTGACACAAAAGAGAATGTCAGACTTAAAAACACAGAGACGACAGCACTGCGAGGTGGGGTCACTCCCTGCCACCTGCGGGTGGCTTAGGCTGGCCCCGCGTCCGCCCCTGTCAGTGGCTTCAGGTCAGGACTTGGGACTGACATGTCCATGTCCTGGGCTGCCGGTGCCGGTGAGTTAAATGGCCCGGACCCTCCAGAGCGGAGGGCACAGCTGGAACATTCTCCTCAGAGTCCTGCTCTTGTAGAGTTAACTGGCTGGGGAATATGGAGAGGGAAACACTTCCTCCTCCTTGCTTCCTGACAGGTGGGTACAATTTCTTCTCTTCCTTCTTGGTTTCTCTCTTGTTTGGACGGCCTGAATGAGGGGTGTAGATTAGGCGTTACAAAGTCCTGATCTTACCTATGTCAAAGC
Organism: Perognathus longimembris pacificus; assembly: GCF_023159225.1. Classification (NCBI taxonomy): domain Eukaryota; kingdom Metazoa; phylum Chordata; class Mammalia; order Rodentia; family Heteromyidae; genus Perognathus; species Perognathus longimembris. The sequence continues at coordinate 39,340,350 of NC_063188.1, forward strand.
TCCTCTCGGGTGGCCAATTAGTTCCCTTAAAGGTGGGCCATTCTGACTTGCACAGGGTGATCCACTTTTCCTTCTTAAGGGTCACACCTTGGTTCTGAGCTATCTCCTTAACCTCCCTCCAGTGAGCTAGGATCAAGTCTAGGGGGCTAGATGGAGGTCCCCAAGATAGAATGTTACCCATAGCTCTGATCAGATGTTCAGTCCAAAAAGCTACAAAAATACAAAACAATCAATACAATACAAAAGGACGAAAACACACAGGCATGAGAACAAGAAAAGCTACAAGTTGGAGATGGAGACCTCCCAAGTTGGCCCACAACCTCCTGCAAGGGTGCAGAAGGAGTGGACCCAAGTTCAAGGCGGGATTCTGTCCCCCTTCAAGGGTGGAGAGTCTGGGGCTTCCCCCGTCACCCCAGGATTGCCGAGTAAGCACGTCTGCTTTGACAACCCCTCCAAGAAATAAGCAAAAGCAAAACAGACACAGACAAACAGACAAATTACAGGACAAGACAAATAAACAGCACTGTTTTCTTACCTTCAGAGTCTGGGGTCTCGGGGGTCTCTGGGGCTATCCCGGACAAAACCCCAAATGTTATGCCAAGTCACGAAACGACCACCAAGAAGACCACCAAGACTCAGACATTCCAAAATGCAAAAGCAAGGCAAGGCTTTATTCAGGCGGGCTGCAACTTGGGCCTTGTCCTACCCACCGACACAGCGGAGGTTAGGAGGAAGCCCTGAGCTGCAATTGCACAGGGCTTATAAAGGCAAAAAACAAAGTTACAGCTATCACGTGTTCAAGCAAGAAAAAAAAAGCAGTTACAGCAATCAGGTGTTCAAGCAAGCAAGATTAGGACACGGGTACAAATCTGATTGGCTCAGGGCTCGAGGCATTCTGGGGGCAAGAGTTAAGCATTCCCGGGCAGTTAGAGTTCTTGACCGGCTGGGCCCTTACAAGGTTGCCCTGGGTTTTCTCATAGTTTAAACAGACAAAACGGGGACTGCCCGAAAATGGGGTTTACTTTAACTCTTCATTCCCCCCTTCAATTTAATTTTTTGTTATTGCTAAAAAATGTTCCATTGTGTGGCAATGCTACCATTTGTTTAATCATTCAACTGCTATTGGACATTGGCTTGCCTTCACTTTTTTGTAATTATGACTAATGTTGCCATTATCAGTAAATTACAAATTTCACGAGAACATAATTTTTAAATATTTTTATCTTCATCAGCAATGAACACAGTTTACAGTTCCTTCCATTCCTTCCAACACTGGCTGTTCATTTATTTTTATATCATAGCCATTAAAGGGTGCATGAGATAGTATCTCATCATGGTTTTAGTTCATATTTCCTTAATTACTAATGATGCTAAAACACTTTTCATGTGTATATTTGATATTTGTATGTATTCATAAAGTGTACTCAAATCTTTTACATCATTTTAAATAGTGCTATTTAGTTTCAGATATTATATATTCTGTATATAATACCTTGCTAAACCATGGCTTGCAAGTATTTTCTCCTATATTATAGGTTCTCTTTTCACTTTTTTTTGTAAGTGTGCTAGTACTGGGGCTTGAATTTAGGGCTTGGTGCTGTCCTTGAGCTTTTTTCCTTCAAGGCTAGTACCCTACCACTTGAGCCATAGCACCACCTTTGGAATGTATTTTTGTAGTTAATTGGAGATAAGTATGCTATGGAACTTTCCTGTCTGGGTTGGCTTTGAACAGTGATCCTCAGATCTCAGCTTCCTGAGTAGCTAGGATTACAAGCATGATCCACTGTTGCCTGGCTTAAATTTTTTTTTTACTCATGTGGCTTGAATTTGGGGCATGGGCACTGTCCTTGAGCTCTTTTGCTCAAGGCTAATAACACTCTACCACTCTGAGTTACAGCATCACTTCTAATGTTCTGGTGGTTGATTAGAGATAAATGTTTCACAGACTTTCCTCCCCTGGCTGGCTTTGAAACCTTGATCCTCAGAACTCAGCCCCCTGAGTAGCTAGGATTTCAGGTGTGAGCCACTGGCACCTGGATTCTTTTCAGTTTTTAAATGTTCTTTGATACACAAAGGCTTGTGATTTTGATGAATTCTAATGTATGCATTTCTTTTTTTCATTTGTAGTTTTGGCATCATATCTAAGACTCCAGTATCAAGTCCAAATTTGTTTAAATACTATGCCAATGCTTTTTCCCCCCAAGAGTTGTATGGTATTCATTTTTGTATTTAAGTCTTTGATCCATTTTGACTTAGTTTCTGTATATGATGTGAGGTAGGGGTCAAAATGTATTATTATTTTACATATGAATATCCAGTTATAGAGCACAATTCATTGAAAAGGCTGACCTTTCTGCATTAAGTAATCTTGGTACTCTTGTAAGCATCATTTGACTATTTATAAAAATGTTTATCTCTTGGTTTTCTATTTATTCCATTAAACTTGTTTATGTGTTTGCTGTTATATCAGTATTATGCTGTTTTGATTACCATAGCTTTTTGAGACCACATATAATTAATTATCTAAGATCATTCTTCTTTTCCAAGATTGGTTTGACCGATTGATCCCTTGCACTTCCATATACACTTTAGAATCAGGTTGTCAAATTCTGCAAAAGAGAAGATTAGAATTTTGATGAGGTTTTTTTCAATTTGTAGATCAATGTGAAAAATACTGCTTATGTCACAGGTTGAAAATTTCTTAATAAAGGCCCAGAAACAGCAAAACAAAGGAAGTTTGAACAAATGGGAGTGCATCAAACTGCAGAGCTTTTGCATAGCTAAGGATATAGTTTACAAGATTAATGGAAAGTCCTCAGTCTGGGAGAAGATCTTCACTGGCCATACAACAGACAAGGGCTTCATATTTAAAATATACTTAGAACTCAAAAAATTAAGTTCCCCCAAAACAAATCCTCAAAGAAATAACTGCCCCCTCAAAAAATGGGCTAAAGGCTTAAAGAGAGATTTCTCTGAAAAGAAAATGAGAATGGCCAAGAGGCACATGAAAACATGTTCAACATCACTGGCCATAGAAGAAATGCAAATCAAAACAACATTGAGATCCCACCTCACTCCATTAAGAATGCCCATTATCAAGAAAACTAACAACAGATGCTGGCACGGGTGTGGCAAAAAGGGAACTCTACTACACTGTTTGTGGGAGTGTAATCTTGTTCAACCACTCTGGAAAGCAGTGTGGAGGTTGCTCAAAAGGCTAAACATAGAGCTCCTATATGACCCAGGAACCCCGCTTTTAGGCATTTACCTAAAGGAATACAAGCAAGGTCACACTGAAGTTACCAGCACAACTATGTTTATTACAGCACTATTTACCATGGCTAAAATATGGAACGAACCCAGATGCCCCTCAGTAGATGAATGGATCTAATTTTTTAAAGTAAATAAAAAAATGAACAAAATGAACATGAACAAAAAAAGGTAGAGAGGAATTTAATGATTGACTTGAGTTTCAGAGGGCACAGGAGTGGGGATCAGTAGTCCATCGATAGACTATTGAGTCAGATTGTGCAACATGTGAGTCTCATGGTCTTCTGTGCATGAACTGGCTTTGAACCACAATCCTTAGATCTCAGCCCCAAAGAAATATAGATTCTATGGTTTCAATCACCGGAAATAATTAGTACTTGTCTAGTATAGTCCTAGCAGAGGAGCACAATAGCTCACATGATCACATAAGATGATGCTAAGCAAAATGAACTACAAGATTTGGAAATAAATGGTTTATCTTTGTTGTTGTTATTTTCAACATACCATATGAAATTATGCCTTTTTCTTTTGTCTTTCTTCCCATGGTTTTACCCCTGATGTTTTTGTAACTGACTTTTGTACGCTGTGTATTCTATGTAAGTTTATCAGAACTAGGGAAGGGGAACATAAAAATTGAGAGACAAGTGGTAAAAGGCAAGCCAGTGCAACAGCAATATTTACAAGATAATATGCTGTAAACCAATTGTACAACCTGGGGAAGAGTAAGAGGGAGAGGGGGAAGGTAGGAGAAAAACAAAGGAGGAGGTAACAACTTTGATAATAAATGTACTCACTGCCTTACATATGAAACTGTAACCCCTCTGTACATTACTTTGTCAATAAATTTAAAAAAGAAATAAAAAAGAAATACTGCCTTTTTAAAATATGGATATGTTCCCATTAATTTAGGTCCTTAATTTGTTCAATTATGCTTCCTAGTTTCCAATTGAAAAGTCTTGAATTTCTTCTCTCTCTCTCTTTTTTTGATCCAAGACTTTTTCACTGTGCTTTTTTTTTTTGTACTTTTTGACTAGTGCTCTACCTACTGAGCCATATCTCCCACTCCAAGTCTTTCTTTGGTGACATTTATCTCTAATATTTTATTCTTATAAGATTTTTCACTCTTGGATTATTCATTTCCAGTACATATGCAAGTGTTTCATTATACAGTCTTTGGCTAATAATGGTTTATGATTTTTTTTACTATATAACAGCTGGAAAGCAACATAATTTCAGTTAAAACTATACTTCAACTTATGAATTTTGAGCTTACTCAGACAATATGTAATCATATACAATCTTGTGATTTAAGATGGGTTCAGTTAAGCTTGATGCTAGATAAATTATGCAGGCTAAATATGTTTTATAGAATTTCAACTTACAATGCATATATTGGTACCTAATCATATGGTAAGTCAAGGAACATGTGTACTGATGTGTAATGACCCACTTCTAAATTTATTAGCTTCATTATTTATTTTATTTTATTTTATGGCCAGTCCTGGGGCTTGGACTCAGGGCCTGAACACTGTCCCTGGCTTCTTTTTGCTCAAGGCTAGCACTCTGCCACTTGAGCCACAGCGCCACTTCTGGCCATTTTCTGTATATGTGGTGCTGGGGAATTGAACCCAGGGCCTCATGTATACGAGGCAAGTACTCTTGCCACTAGGCCATATCCCCAGCTCATAGCTTCATTATTTTTTAGTGATGAAAAATTTAAGATTTAAGGCTTTCACTATTGGATCATTTCATATACAAATGGAGTTTATTGTGATACTAGATTTGAACTCAAGGACCAATGACTAGGCTGACTCAATATTGCTGAGTCTTGTTTTTCACTGGTTATTTATAAGATAGGATCTTGCTTCCACCTAATCACTATCCACTTACTTTCCTGTCTCTCATCCTAACTAGGATCTCAAATATGAGCCAGTACAACCAGTTTCTCTTTTGGGGGGATGAATCTTGAGGACTTTTCTGTTCAGCCTGGCATCATGGCATGATTCTTTTATTCTCAGCCTTCCAAGTAGTGAGTATTATAAGCATGAGAAACCCATGCCTAGTATCAAATGGGGATTTTAAAAATAGTTCCTTCCTTATCTTATCCTGATGGTCTTTCTTTCCCTCCTTTCATTTTTTCCTCCAGTTGATCTACTATGCTTTATAAATTCAGTTTGTATATGCTGACTTATTGATGTTTTGGAGTCATTCAAGTGGAACACTTGAATTGATGGTTGGCTATTTGTGCCAGAAGAGAACTTTGGGATGAAGTTTCTGATTTTGTAAGTGTTAACATAGAGACTGCAGTTTAAGCCATTGGAAAAAAATGATATTCCCTCAAGAAAAGTGTTTAAAATGAGAAAAGGACCTAAGAAAGATTTCTCAAGATCATATTCAATAAGGAGTGCGAACAAGAAGAAAATCTGACAAAGAAACCATGATGTCACTGCTAGGATGATAGGAGTTCTATCATGAGAACGTATTGCAATGGAAGCTAAAGGAAGAAAGAATTTCAAGAAAGCAGGAAAGGTCAGTAAACTGGAGACAAAATGTTATAAATGCCTCAAAGAATTTTAGTGAAATGATATCTAAGCTGGATTAGAGCATGTAAATATGTTCATGGAAAAAAAGTAGAAAAGGCAATGATGAGATATTTATTTTTCAAGTTATCAGATATAAACTATTTTAGGTTTTGAATCATATCTAAATTCTCTATGTAATGTGTAAACCTTTTTAATGTGAAGAGCATTCACTTGAGGGAAGTCTTCTTTTGCTTGAAATAATTTGTTTTAATGAGGCATATATGAAGAGATTCCAGGTAGGGCTGGGGATATAGCCTAGCGGCAAGAGTGCCTGCCTCGGATACACGAGGCCCTAGGTTCGATTCCCCAGCACCACATATACAGAAAATGGCCAGAAGTAGTGCTGTGGCTCAAGTGGCAGAGTGCTAACCTTGAGCGGGAAGAAGCCAGGGACAGTGCTCAGGCCCTGAGTCCAAGGCCCAGGACTGGCCAAAAAAAAAAAAAAAAAGAAAGAGATTCCAGGTAGAAGAGACTTGATCTAAGGTCTCTACTTCATTGTTTTTCAAAGTATATTGACATTTATTGGAGTACCTAGAGCTATTTAAAAAATACAGATTAATATTTATAATTACAGACTCATTAACTTATAAATATAGGATCTATCTTTCCTAGAATTTATAACTTTACCAAATTTCCACAGTTACTTTATATGTGAATACCTAATTTGAGAAGCATGGTTCTAGAAGACTCACTTTCTAAAAGTAAATGTGATTTATTTACTCCAAAGAGACAGAGAACACACCTATACAAAAAGGAGATACAGAACATGAATTAATTTGGCTACAGTTCTCTACACATAGAATGTTTGCAAAATTTCAGTGGAAATTCTCTCACTTTATCAGTGATGTCATTTGTGCAGTCCTCATGAAAGATGTTAATGGCCTTATTACAGAAACCTCAAATGGCTACTCCACTCCTTTTACCACTTGAAGCCCATGGGAAAAAACATAGCCATCTAGGAGCTAGGAAGAGATTCCTTACTAGAAACCCAATCGACAAGCACCTTGGTATAGGACTTTCCAGATTCTAGAACTATGAGAAATAAACCTTTGTTCTTTAAGCCACTCAATTCTAGTATATGGTTACAGCAGCCTGAACTAATAAACCATCTGATATTGCTTTTGATTGGCGACTGCATCATCCTATAAAAGAAAATATAGATTAGACATGGAAAACGACCTTCTAATCCAAGACTTCGGTTTTCTGTGGGATGTCTGACCTATATTTAATGGTATCTAATTCCATTCTTTTTTTTTTTTTTTTTTGCCAGTCCTGGGCCTTGTACTCAGGGCCTGAGCACTGTCCCTGGCTTCCTTTTGCTCAAGGCTAGCACTCTGCCACTTGAGCCACACCACAGCGCCACCTCTGGCCATTTTCTGAATATGTGGTGCTGGGGAATCGAACCGAAGGCTTCATGTATATGAGGCAAGCTCTCTTGCCACTAGGCCATATCCCCAGCCCCTCTAATTCCATTCTTAAATTGCTTACACTATCATATACTTTACAGCTTCATGGCTCTTGGCATTTTTCATACTTAGCCTTCTATCCTGACCAAAGAGATACACTCTTATTACTTCCTTATTTACTTCATGTGTTCATTCATACTGAGTGTATTTCTTTTATTGATAGTAAAATCGGAGAAAGTTGGGACCAAAACGACCTTAGAGATTTTCTGTTCCTACCCTCTTATTTTTACAGATAGGAAAAATGAAGGTCAGGGTCATGAAACAATTTGCCTGAAGTAACACTATTAGTGGTCAAACTAAGACTAGCTCCCCTGAGTCCTTTTCCAGTTCTCCCAAGTATAGTAGAAGTGTTTGTCTCTAGAGAAGATGAACTTGTAATTTTTCATACATTATTCAAATAGGACAGAGTCTAGTGTGCAAAAAACAGGAACTGGAAGAAAATAGTGAATTTTTAAAGTTTAGTCTGTTTAAGAGATTTAAATTTCAACCACTATATTAGTTTTCATTTTTCCCCCCTTCTCTGCCAGAAACAATAAAGTGACTACTGTGGCACCAAGACCAAGGTAAGGTATTATACTTAAATCTGGGTTTAAATGATTTACAATTGAGTGGGAAGACTGTCTGGTGTACTGAGTTTACCAGGCTATTTCTGAATGCCACAGACCAGCCATGTGACCCTCATCAAGTCATGGTGATGGTCTTTCCCTCATTTTTTTTTCATTTTATAGAAAGGACTCCACTTACAGTGCTTAAGCAGAGACTAATGAGGAGTTGTTGGTAGCTTTAAAAAGAAGGGACATATTCAAGGGGTACTTGCTTTAGTCAACGTATTGATTGCTTCCACAATGGTAGACTGAAGCAAAAAGTAAATGAGTCTCTCTACTGTCTCATACCATAGCTTAATATTCATTTTTGAAGACTTTCAAAAAATTATCCCAGATGAATAGAATGTCATATTTTAAAATGGGAGAAAAATTTGAAGTAATAAAAGATTGCTTTTCTCCTGACCTTTTCCTTTCTAAATATTCCCTATGGATATTACCAAGAGAGTCATAGGAAAATTGGTGTAAAATACATAGAGACAGGAAAAGAAAGAGATTGTTCAGAGTCTGACAAAAGAGCAGTAACTTTGAGAAGGAAAAAATCTCAGTGAGAGAGACGTGGTAAAGTTAAGCAATCTGGGTGAACAGAACATGTGAGGCTGTGCAGTAATAGGTGCCAAGGAGGATATGTGGAAAAAAAGCATGTGCCGGGCCAAAGAACTTAAAAAAAAAAAAAACTAAACTAAAAGAAATCCCTGGGAGCAGTAGGAGATAAACGAAGTCTCCCAGGTGCTCTGGAAAATCAATCACAAACATCATCTAGAAGCAGCTGATTAATTCATTCTATTCCTATTACAATAAATCTGACTGGCATATTAAATTCGTGTGCCTGGAAATACTCGCCTGAAAAATTACTTTGGGGCTCTTTCTTGAATTTTTATGTGAATAACAAAGACTAGAAAAACACCAAGAAAAATCACACACAGAAAACTCAATCATTTCCTTTGCCAGAGAAGGTTTAAAGACCCAGCTTATAGCCAAGGGTGTGGCTGGTAACCTATTATATAAAATAAACTGTAAACATTTTGGTTATCCAAATGAGGAGGCTGGTTTTTATATGGGAAGATGTAGAACTTCCCATATAAAAGGCACATATTTGAAAGGCCAGGCTTTTCTCATGTCTGAGATGTTTTTGTGTCTGTACTTGCTCACCCAGCCTCTCTGCTATTTAACACTAAGAGGCTGGCTAGGATACAGCATAAATTAAATGGCCCACACAGAATTTGGGCCTATGACTGATACCTTATTAACACCCTGGCTCAGCCAACTAGTACTAATGAAAGTTCCACTGAAGTAGCTGACATGGATTTCTAAGCTTTAAATTGGAGCTACTGAAAAAGGACCACACATTTCACAACATAATCTTACTACAGACCAGTTTCATTGATGATAAGCAAATCAGTTTGGAGTGATCAGTCTCTTGTGTGTTTTATTGTGTGGATTTTCATTCTTTAGTTGTAGGAAATATTCTTGAACTGTTTATTTTACAATCCCATCTCCTAATTCTTCCTTCTTTTTGAACTACTATTAAGTGCATATTACAACACTGGGAATATGGCTTAGTGGTAGAGTGCTCGCCTTGCATGCATGAAGTCCTGGGTTCGATTTCTCAGCACCACATAAACAGAAGAAGCCAGAAGTGGTGCTGTGGCTCAAGTGGCAAAGTGCTACCCTTGAGCAAAAAAGCAGCCAGGGAAAGTGCTCAGGCCCTGAGTCCAAGCCCGAGGACTGGCAGAAAAACCAAACCAAAACAAATACTGGAGTCTTCCTCTTGACATTTTTATGTCTTTATGTTTTTATTATTTTGGTTAAGATACACTTTATTGTTCAAGTAAAGTTTGTGGAATACAACAAAACTAAGTGAAAAATAGAGCACAATACTCTGTTCCCACATGAAGTAGCTGACATGGATTCCTAAAACAGTAAAAACAGTGATGACAATTTGGATTGGCAGACGTCACAGTCCTTCCCCTTAGCTCAGTACGTAGTGAGTAGACAAAATTCTCATGCTTTCAGGTTCTTCCTGAGGAGGAAAAGGGGATATATATTTTTTTTCCCAAAGGCTACTTTCTAAGGAAGGAAAGAGTTTGACAGAACATCTATCTGTTCAGGATTTCTGAGGCCTGTCTTGAAAACTGGCTTTGATACTGCTTGTGTTGGAGTGCTGATGGAATTCGGCATACTATCTAGATGCCGGGAGGTTGCTGAGAACAGAAAAACACAAGTTTGTTTGACTAGTTATAAAGGTTAGAGAGAGCCTGGAATCTGTAGTGAGCTTATAAGTTAGGTTGTTCATATGTATAAGACTAGTCCATGAAGACTAGGAGAGATAGCCATTTTATATAATGCTAACTAGAGATTCAAGGAAATGAAGAAAAAAGTAAATGTTTCAAACAAAGGAACAAGATGAATAGCCAGAAAAAGATCTGCAGTCAGATGAATTTATATGAATTAGCCAAAGACACTTCTTTATACTTTACTGATTCTTTTTCCTTTAATGATTTGTTGAAAATGAGGATTTCAATAAATTCAACAAAGAAATAGTGTGCGTGTGTGTGTGTGTGTGTGTGTGTGTGTGTGTGTGTGTGATATCTGAATTTAAAAATTCACTAGAGGGGCTCAATAATCAATGATAGGCCATTGCAAATTATTCAGTCGTAAGAGCAAAAAGAAAAAGAAATAAAACTGAAAAAGAGTTGAGAATATGATGTGATTTATGGTTAAAAATTTAAATGAAGACAAGAAAAAGGGGAAGGAGAAGAGGAGAGAAAACAAAAAATCACACTAAAAGAAATAATAAATGCTTTCCAAGTCTGGAAAGTGAAATGTATATCCAGATCCATGAAACACAAGGATTCCCAAATAAAATGGACTCAAATTAATCCACACAAAAATGTGTTATAATGTTATTAATATATTCAAAGACAAAGAGAAAATGTTGGAAACAAGAGAGAAATGTCTATTGTAACATATAAGAAAATCTCCATGCCAGCAGATTTTTCAGCACATACTGTGAAGTCCTGAAATGAATAAGATGCTGAGAGGAAGAATTGCCAAACAAGAATACTATGCCTTGAAAATTGTTATTAAAAATAAGTGATAAAGGCTTCCGGTCGGCGTGCAGGCTCGGTTTGGCATGTGGCCTGTCGTTGGTGCGGTGTAGTTTCCGGAGAAACATGGCTAAAAGTTTACAGAGTAAATGGAAAAGGAAAATGCGTGCTAGAAGAGAAAGAAGAATGCCCTAAGGGAGCTCAACAGACTTAAAAATATTCCCAAAATCAGCGGTGATGTTGTAATGAAAGATGTTCATGAAATAGCAACTGTGGTAGCACCCAAACATTGTCAAGAGAAAATGGATTGTTTGGAGAAGGATGATGATGATGACATGAAGATGGAGACTGAAATTAAAAGAAACAAAAAGACTCTTTTAGACCAGCATGGACAGTACCCAGTGTGGATGAACCAGAGGCAGAGAAAACGGCTGAAGGCAAAGCATGAGAAAGGAAAGGGAAAGAACAAAGCAAAAGCAGCAAAGGGTCTGGCCTGGTAGCCTCTTAAAAACCTGAAAATGTCAATGGGACAGATGTTTGATTAAAATGTGTGAGTTGATTTCATGGGGTAAAAACTTGGTTTCCAACTGGGCTTACCTTCTTCAGCTCAAACCCTCAATAACTTCTTGAATTTCCTTTGGTGGGTCAAAGCTGTACTGTTTTAATTGAATGTTTTCCAGTGTCCAAGTATTATAAGACATCACAGTTCTGTTAAATAGCACATGATTGTAATCATTCTCACAACTTGGTTGTTGACGTCAGTAAAGATAAAACAAATGATATACTGTTGAACTGACTGAACTCATATACTTAAAATGGTATTATAATATTTAGCAGTATAACACAAGATGTTATAAACAGTACTTGTTTGGTGTTTCTAATTTGTATAATTCAAAATAAAAGATATTTTCTGTGTAGAAAAAAATGAGTGATAAAAAGTATCCAAGAAAAAGAAAAGCTAAAAGAATTCACTTACATTAAGCATATTTTATTAAAAATTTGAAAAGAAGTTCTTAAGGTTAAAAGGAAAAAATATTGTGTACTAACACAATAACTCAAGAAAATACAAACATATTAGTATGGATAAATGTATGGGCATACGCAGAACAATTCCTTATTACTAGAATTTTCTTCAAAAATAATGTTAAAACAGGGTCAGGTACCAGTGATTCATGCATAGCTACTCAAGAGGCTGATATTCAGAGGATCATAGTTTGAAGTAAGCCATAACGTAAAAGTTAATCTATAAGAATAAATGTTTCCACTATATACAAGCAATATATTAGAAGATGCAATGGAAGAGAAGACCATGTTTGGAATAGCAACAAGAACAGATAAAATGCTTAGCAAGAAGTGTGGAAGCACGTGAGGAAAACACTACAGAAAGACAAAGAAATGGAAAGATATACTTTAGCCTTGGATTAGGAGACTCACCTTGTAAATATGTTAATTCTCTGTAAGTTAAGTTGTAGCTTCAATGCCATCACAGTAAACTATGAATGTTTTATTGTGAGGAAAAATTTTAACTTCTTGTGAAAACAAAGGTGTAAAACATCTAGGTATCCGTGAAGTAAAATATACCAACATGAAAGATAATATATTAAAATATAAAGCCTCAAAATTTAAATGTGATGTTGAAAAAGGGTTAGCCAGAACAGAATAAAATACCCAGGAAAAGATTCAAATAGAGATGGGAATTTAGTAAAAGACATCTTAAATCAATATGGTAAAAGTAGACTTTTAAATAAATAATGCCTGAAAAATATAAATTTTGACTGAATCTTATATCATATACCAGACTAAATTCCAAATGGATTCACACTTTAAATTTAAAAAGAAGTGAAACCACAAAAGAACTGGGAGAATACAAAAGTGAATTCCTTTATATTATTGGAGTTAGAAGAAGGCCTTTTAGAACTATGGCTTACGACACAAAAGCCATTTACATTTTGCTATTTAAAATATTTACCAGCATAAAGTAATAATACAAAGGAGCTTCATTATGATATGCACAACATATCACAATGGTCTTATAATACATGGTTTTATGATCAAATTCAGCCAAGCTATATAACTATTTTAATACTTCATCCTCCTCTATTCTCCTTTTAAACAGGTTTTGGTGGGTTTCATTATAATATTTTCACAAATGCTTATTATGTACTTGTATAATATTTATGCTCATCACTATCTTCTTTCTTCTTTCTGCTACAAGCTGGTTCCCCCACAAATAGTTCATAGTTTCTCCTTTTATGATCATGCCACATTATATTTTCAGGTGTAGATTCTACATAGGAGCAAAAATATGTGGTATTTTTCTTAATAATCTTCACTTATCTCACTTAATATCTTGATCTCCAGTTCCATGCATTCTCCTGCAAACAGTACTCCATTGTCTATATGTAGCTCTCTCTCTGTGTAGCTCTCTCTTTCTTGCGTGCTTGAACACACACACGTGTGTGTGTGTGTGTGTGTGTGTGTGTGTGTTCATCCTGGGGCTTGAATTCAGGTCATGAGCACTGTTCCTGAGCTGTTTAACTGAAAATTGACACTCTACCACTTGAGCCACAGCTCCACTTCTGATTTTTTTTCTGGTTATTTAGAATTAAGAGTCTCCTGGAGTTTCCTGCCAGGGCTATATTTAAGCCAGGATCCTGATATCTCAGCCTCCTGAGTAGCTAGGATTATACGTGTAACCCACCAGTCTGGCTATACTGCCTTTTCTTAATCCAAATGTTATTTGTTGGACACTTAGGCTGATTCCATATCGTGGCTGCTCAGGATATATTTTAATGACAATTTTAAGTGAAATTATATTTACACAAATGATATTTTATAATTTAAACAGGGATGAAAACTATATATTTATATTTTCTTATATTTACATTCAGTGTGTGTGTGTGTGTGTGTTTGTGTGTGTGTGTGTGTGTGTGTGTGTGTGTGTGTGTTAGGTTATGTTGGGCAGGGAATGCCAGTAGGAGAGGGAGGGCGGCAAACCATGGGGGTGCAGGAGGGTGAATATAGTAAAAACACTTTATATGTACATATGAAAATAGAACAGTGAAACTACTGAAATTTAAGAAACCGAGAGGAAAGATGAGAAAGTGTGATGGGGTAAATTTAACCAGGCGTCAATTTATGTATGTATGGCAATATCACATAAAATCCACTTTTACAACCAACATGTGCTAATATTTTTATGCATTTTTATTATTATAAAGGTGATGTACAGAGGGGTTACAGTTACATAAGTCAGATAAAGATTACAGGTTTGTTTTGACACTATCATCCCTTTCCTCGCTGTTTCCTAGTTTTTCCCTCCTGTCCCCACTTACACGTTTTATAGTTTATTTTTAACACAGTGAGTGCCATTGCTGCATTTGTTCAGCCTTTGTCCCTCAATTTCTTTGCACCCGCTAACTCTCTGAAACACAGATAAATGAACAAACAAGACAGAAGGAAGAGAAAACAAAAGCAGGAGCAAAGAAAAAAAAATCCTCTTGTTTCCATTTCCTGGAGTTCATTTTGATAAATATTATTTTATATCAGATGCACATGATATATATGTGAATATTTTTAAAGAAAGATTTGAAAAACCAATAAGAACTAATAGTTCTGTAAGAGAGTGAGGATGAAAGATAGTAAGTGTGGTACTGGAAACCCATTAGTACATTACTATTTATATTTGACCTTTAAATTATGTAAATATATTATTGATTAAAAATATTGAAAAGGATAAACAAGTCTTTTCCTTCTATGGTCTCTTTATTCTGTTATTTCCTTTCTTTTTTGCCTATTTGGTCACTTGCTATATTAATGTTATCACTGAGTGATTGGCAAGTTACAGAACCTGAAGGAGAGGTTCTTCAGGCTTTTCTGCTTCTCAGGAGGTAAATTAATCTTCTTGGAAACCGGGTACTTGGTTTCTAGTATTGGCCATAATCTCAAAAGAGAATTCTGAATATTGAAATCTCAAAAGATCAAAACCTTTAATGCCAAAAATCCTAAAATATCAATATCCTGAAAATCTAATTCTGGAAAAATGTTCTAAATTATTTATAAGACTTTTATTTACTTCTAAAATTACTTTAGTAACATAAAAGTAAAACACTTTACAATAAAATTAAATTTAAAAAAGCAAAGCACTTTATAGGCCCCTTTCACAATAAATAGGCAACATAGCACACATATTTTTGAAAGTGAAAACACTCAGGGAAACTAATGATAGTCACAGGGTATGTAAAAGGAGATCAAAGAGCAAAATATATTAAAAAACATAGCACTATTGGTGGCAATTGTGTGTATACAGCTTTATACCTGAGATCAACAAGAACACCTAGATTGTTATGTTGGACTACCTAGGTCTTCTGATACTATCAACCACATACCATGATAGGATACCACCTCAGGTGCAGTTACCCCAAAAGTGAAGGAATTATCTCTTTCATAAATGCATACGAACAACAAAAACATCTACTAGGAAAATTTTAATATTTTCGTTGCACACAGAGCTTTCATACAAAGTTAATACTGTGGTCATGTTCTTTTGTAAAGTCTGATTTGCAAAAAAAAATGCATACAAAAATTTAAAACTTTTAATAGCAGTCTTGACACAATTTATAACTCTTATATTGGGAATGGTGAAAAGATAAAATACATAGCACAGGAAACTGTCAAAAATGAATCAATATTTTTATCTTTATTGAAAATATTATGAGTATGGAGTGTTACAATTCCATAAGTAAGATAACAAGTGCATTTTTCAAAACACTGTTACCCTATCCCTCATTTTTCCCTGCTTACCCCTTCCTATTACCCTCTCCCCTCAAGTTGTAGAGTTTATTTCCAAAGTAGTGTCAAGTGAGTTGCATTAGTTCATCCTTTGTCCTGCTGTTTCTGTGATTACCTTCCTGTACCTTGTGTTTTGTATGTAAGTTTATTTGAATGCAACAATAGTGGGAAAAGCTGAAAGAAGAGAAAAGTCTATCATGAATCCTTGTCAAAAATTAATTAATAGAAAGTTTGAAATATGGAGAACTGTATTTTCAGGATTATGGACAATTACACAGAGATGATCCTTAAGAGCTGGATAATTTTCACAAGCATTCTATTTTGAAGTGTTGCATTGTGATTAATAGTTTTTTTTTCAATTCTTTTGGAGTCTGGCTCTCCTTGAGGAATATGTTCACATTCATTTTCTACATGGTGCTGTTCTTTTGAAATTCTCCTTCTGATTTGATATTCACTGGCACAAGTACTGTATTAAAATTTCCCATCTTCTGTGGCATGCTTCTATGTTGTTATGAGTACTCAGAAATCTATTTTTCATGCAATCATATACAGACTACAAATTTGGCAGAAACAATAGAGGTGATTGAACAGCACTGCCATTGAGAAAGTGTTTTCATACTCTATTGTGCATTTTTATTGTGTATAATTATTTTCAAACCAGTCAATAACTTACTGACTTCTTCAGGCAAATATGGTTTTATTTTATTTTTTTTAAACAAGAAGTTTATTTAAACAACAAGACGCTTGACTTGAAGGGAAAACTATCTAGGATTCTTTTTTTAAGAGTAATTTACCCCTACTTAAAGACAGATTGCCCTACATGTAACAGCTACATACAAAAAAGTTATAAAATTGTCCTTGGTTTTACAATGATAAATCAAAACATTAAAATTCTCCAATCAAACAAGGTATGCAAGGATTTTTGGTTTTTTTTTCTGTTTTTGTTAAAACAGTGAGAGCAAATAACTTACTGAAATATAAAGATAAAAGCTGAATGAGCATGCCACTAATGGAGAAGGGGGATATTTTCACAGAACCAGTATTTTTCCCCATCCCATCTCCATTTGATGTCAATCAAAATATACCATTGGCCATTTAGGTTTTTAAAAATAAAAAAGGAAAAGAAAAAGAAAAAAGAAAAGCAATATGCTTGTGCACATACACCAGTTACTTTATGTACAATAAAGGAATGGGGAAGGGGAAAATGAAAGAATAGAGAAAACTATACTGTAGTAGTCAGGATGTGGTGGAACCAAATTGCAGTTTTCTAATTAAGAATGTATTCTTGGTCTATAAAAACAAAGTTCTGGAGCAAAGTAGCAGGTTCCCTTTCTTAGTAGACACCTCCTGTCTGCTGCTGGAACACATCAATTGTATCTTCATCCTCCATTTCCAACTGTGCAGGTGTGTCTGTTTCATTGATTGGCTGCCCATCAAATCAGAATCTGATCTGCCTCATCGATAAACCCTGTCGTTCACAATAGGCTTTCATTAGTTTACTAAGTGGTGTATGCCTCTTAATCTTAAACTGCACCACAGAACCATCCTGCCCCGCCACCTTCAAATTAATATGATCGTTGTTCTCAGTCTTGACTCCTTCCTTGGGCTTTTTGTCGGCCATCGCGAGCACCGGAGTCTTCCTCAGATGCCGCTTCACAAAAGAGGACCCCGGTCCGCACCGAACGAGCACACAGGCAGCCACAAATATGGTTTTAACTGTAACCTCTCTGTACATCAGTTTGATAATAAAAATTTGAAAAAAAATCTTGGCATTTCATTAGCTGGAATATCAGCTGATGCAGACACATGATGCAGCTTAAGGTGAAGTTATCATTGTCCTCTTCAAAAGCTAATGCCTTCCCTTTATTTTTGCACTTTTATGCTGTTTATTTTTATGGTACTTGCGTATTTGTGGATCTCAGCATTTAGATTATAATGTTAAGATTTTTGTCTTTGGAAATTATAGGATTTTAGATTTTTAGGGATTATAGCATTTGGTATTTTGTTTATCTAGGTTGTAATTACTGCCATCTCTTTCTCCTTTATCCTCTTTTCCTATTCCTCTTCTTCCTCTTCATCTTCCTTCTTTATTCTGGTTATATATATATATATATGTATATATACACATATGTGTGTATACAATATATGTGTACATAACATAAAGCTTACCTCTTAAGTATTTAGGTCTACTTTTGTGCTATTGTATAGCCACCACTACCATTAATCTCCAAAAATTGTGTATCTCCACAGAATTAAACCCTGTATTTATTAAATAGTAATTCTCCATGTTCCTTTCTTCTAGCTATCACACCATTATTACATTTTTTGTTTCCGTGAATTTTGGATTCTAAGTACTTCATATTTAGTGTATTTATACAGTATTTGTCCTTTCGTGAGAAGCTTTTCACTTAGTAAGTCTTCAAAGTACATCCATGTTGTAATATGTGTCAGACTTCTTTTAAGACCAAATACTGTCCCTTTTTATGTGCATACCGATCTTCTTTATCACCTGTCAAGGGACATTTAGGTTGCTCCATTATTTGGATGTTGTAAATAATGCTTTTGTGAACATTGATGATTCTTTGCGTATTCACCCCAGTAGTTTAATTTTGAGGTCATGTAGTAATTCTATCTTTAATTTTTGAGAAATTGCCATACTGTTTTCAACAAGAGTAGCATAATTTTCTATCCCCATCAACACTGCACAAGAGTTAAAATTTCTCCACATCATCGACAACACTTGTTATATATTTTTTGGTTTTTCTTTTAAAAAATAATAGCCATTCTCAATGATATTTCATTATGGTTCGATTTGCATTTCCCTAATGATTAGTAATGCTGAGTTTCTTCCTGTGCTTATTGACTATCTGTACATCTTCTTTTGTGTGCTCAGTTGGTTTTATTTATTGTTGTTGAGTTTTAAGAGTGCACATAAATAGATAATGGATAGAGATACTGTTTATCAGAAATATGTTTACAAATATCATCTCTCATTTTGTGTGCTGCCTTTTTCTTTGTTTATAGTGTTCTTTGGTTCACAAAATTTTTGAATTTCAATCAAATCCAGTTTAACCAATTTTTCTTTTGTTGCTTATACTTTTGGTATCATATCCAAGAAATGTCTGTCAAATCCAATATCACAAAGCTTTCACTCTGTTTTCTTGTAGCAACTTTATAGTTTTAGCTCTTACATTTAGATATTTGACACATTATGAAAGCATTTTTGCCTATACCATAAAGGTCCAACTTCATCCTTTAGTATGTGAATATCCATCTTGACTTATATCATAAATAATTTGATCATATGTACAAGGCTTCATGTGTGGACTTTTATTTTTATATTGGTCAATATGCATTTATTTTGTTTTAAAATTTATTGTAACAGTGATGTACAGAGGGATTAAAGTTATATAAATCAGGTATTGAGTACATTTCTTTTTGAACAGTGTAGTCACTTCCCTCATTTTTTCCCAGGTTTTTCTGTTCCAATTCACATGCCCCCAAAGTTGTGTAGTTCATTTCCAACGTAGTGTCTAGTGAGTATTACTGCTGAATATATTTACTCTTTTTCCCACTGTTTCTGTGCTTTCCCTTCCCCTCCTCAAACAGAAAGGTATAGAAATCAAAAACAGTGACAAAAGGGGGGAAAAGCCCCACAAAAGTAAAATTTGAAAAAACCTCTTGTTTCTACTTCTCCAAGTTCATTTCGATAAGCATCATTTTATAGGATCATATGCACATAGCTATTGAGCCCTTGTGATCCTCTCTTAAAAATATCCTCATTTGGTCTGTGTGATGTATTTCTTTGTGTTAATGCCCTGTTATTTTGATAACTCTAGATTTGTTAGAAGTATTCATTCATTCATTCATTCATTTATTGTCAATGTGATGTACAAAGGGGTTCAGTTTCATATGTAAGGCTATTTTTTTTTCTTTATTACTCATGGGGCTTTAACTCAAAGCCTGGACTCTGTCCCTGAGCCTTTATGTTGCAGACTAGCCACAGTTCCACTCCCAACTTTGTTAAGGGGGTTGCTCACTGGAGAAAAGAGTCACATGGACTTTCTTGCCCAGGCTGGCTTTGAATTTCAATCCTCATATCTCAGCCAGCCTCCGGAGTAAGTAGGATGACTTGGGTGAGCATCCAGCTTGTTGTAAGTTTTAAAATCAGGCAATGTGAGGCCTACAAGTTTGATTTATTTTAAGATTGTTTTGGCTCTGTGGGATCTTTTGAGATTCTCTATGATTTTAATGTGGAAATTTTCAACATATTATTTCAATTTTGACAGGGATAGATTGTTTCTATGGATCACTTTGCATAACAATGAAATCTTAACAATATTAAGTCTTCTAATGCATGGATACAGATACAGTATCTTACCATTAATTTTTTGTATTCTCTTTATCTTTCAGAAACATTTTGTACCTTTGAATGAGCAAATCTTTTATTTCCTGGGTAAGTTTATTGTTAAGTATTCATTTGATGTTATTGTAGGTTAGATTATTTTCTTTATTTCTTTTTGGGATTGTTTATTGTTGATATAAAGAAAAGCAATTGATTTTTGTGTGTTGATTTTGTAGCCTGGAATTTTGATAAGTTTTTATATTCCTAAACATGTTGAAGAAATTTGGGGGAAATTAGACTATTAAAGTATGGAAAACCATGATCTGACTCAAAGATCCCTATCTCTTGAAAAGCTGTTAAAGTTGAAGATTTAAACTGACTTTCCCCACAATGTTACAATGTTTCAAAGGCTTTAGGGCTAAGTTTTCATTAGAGCTCCCCTTTCCTTGGTCAACTACTAATAGGAACTGTTACTATATCAGCTCCTAAATATGTACTACTTGTTGGAAAAGGTTTTGGGCTGAGAATAAAGGTAAAAATCCACAACTATCACTGTTGCCACATATACTTCACAATTCCCCTGAACTCATTTCCAG